>NW_016919070.1:89022-155141 GCF_001483705.2 Eufriesea mexicana
TTAAAATTATATTAAAATATATTAGAGAATTTAATTTTTACTGGAATTAAATATTAATTATTATAATATTCCTGATATAATTATTTCTATCTCTTAACCCCTTGTCTTATAATTTAAATTTACATGAGGCATGCCATAGTTAATAGTAACGTCGAACACAACGAGGCACTTCATGCGAACTGACAATGAGACAGTAAAACACCAGTGAAGATTAACCACGAGCCTGACCCGAGACATTTACGTTGGGCCCTATGTACAAACCACGTCTCTCATACGTGATACTCCTGTTTAGCCCAATATCCTTATCACGTCTCTCACACGTGATACTCGTGTTTGACCCGATTCCCTTACCACGTCTCTCACACGTGATACTCGTGTTTGACCCGAATCCCTTACAACGAGTCTCACGCGATATTGTAGTCAAAAGGGACTAAAATAAACCAATTAATCTGAAATAATTTCACCCTTCAATATACATGTATTTGTTTTAAATTAACAGATTCATATTTCACGTTATACAATCGACATTTTCGAATATACATTACGACAAAACAATATATTTTTCTGGATAAAAATACAACATTCGATTAATCATGGTGTACCAATGTAATGGTATCGTTACTTTCTTTCGATCACGAATAAAGCAATTCAATGGACACTGGCTAAGTGAAAATTTCTAGAATCTATGGTAACCACTAAATCACGTTTTATCGAAATTTCAGCCGAAAAATGATAGTACATACAGCAACGTGCGAACACGGAATCGATAGCTATTGTACGATACCCATAAATCATCGCTACTGTTCGATTTTCTTCTCGTAGTTTGCCAAGGTACTTTTCTAACATTCGTTCCACCTATCCCATAAATCTGCAATTGCAATCGCTCTTGGCGCAGCGA
The DNA here is from genome assembly GCF_001483705.2 of Eufriesea mexicana. NCBI lineage: Eukaryota > Metazoa > Arthropoda > Insecta > Hymenoptera > Apidae > Eufriesea > Eufriesea mexicana. Next base: position 89,921 of record NW_016919070.1, read on the forward strand.
TAATTATTAGTTAACCCCGAAATCATTCAGAACTATTCTCGATAACTTCAAATTTTTCGTAACAGTATACAGGAACTTCGAATCACCTAGTTATTCTACGATATACATTCACAGAATATATTCTAATGATATTTTGTAACATTTTACGAATATTATATAAATCCTATTTTATTTCAATATTATATTACTAATATTTGAATTTTGTAGTATAATACATGCAATATAATGACATATTTTATCATGATTATTATTCAATTATTATCATAAACATATATTACACATATATATTGTACGATATAAATAATTTTGTTACTACAATTACTATTACAATCATTATTACAACAATATTGTAAAAATAATTTTATTACTACAAACATAATGCAATAACAAATAACATATCCACTGCAACGTTCAACCTACCAAACCAAATATTACCATAACATATTCACAAAGGTTTAATAAACGAGTCGCTCAGAAACCAATGCGGTTAAGTCCAAAAAACAGAAATTGAGAAAATTAATATTTTTCAAAAATGCTTTCCTTTTTCAAGAAAGGCCATCTGATCTAGAAAACACGAAGCAAATAGTAAACCTTTTAATAATTAAAAAGAATATTATTTATTCCATTAGAATTTAAAAAATATTAATTTAAAAATTAAAAATATTGAAAATTGATTCCAGAAAATATTAAAAAATGGACTTACTCTCCTATTTCCAATTAAATCCACTACTCTATAAACCACATTTGTACGAGAGAATATTCAACCCTCAAATTCATTTCCAAAATAACGAAACATTCTAATCGAATAAACCCAATCTTCCCAAAATTACAACCTAAAATATACACATACAGATATATTCAAAACACACTTGCCCAGAAATAAAAAATAAATTAAACACCCTAAAGTAAAGTCATTTAACCAAGCGTTGCAATTATTCCGAGCCGCGTAAAATGTTTTCGCAACCCCTGCAAAATTTCAGTTCGACGCGAGTTTCATACCGCATTGAAAAAGGCTAATCCGCAAAAAGGGTGCGCCATAGTAAATTAACGATATTAAAAAACACGTGACGACATCAAAGCGAGACACGTCGTTTGCAGACCAAAATGGACAGTCGCGGCTGGACAAGCTTTTGCTATGTAAATCCTGGCCGCGGTTTGCTCGCATGAAAGCAAAAATCGAAGCTGCTTACTACGCGACAGTTGTCGGCCAGTTTTACACCTGTGCAAACTTATTCAGTCGCGAGGGGGCAGAAAAAGTGAAACACAGGGAGGAAATTATTCGCGATTTGCATGAAAATCGCGGTACCCTCCACACGCATTTTCGCGCTTCTCCTGCTTCTGCGAAACTAGAATCCGTCTGCTTTAGTTTTACGACAGATTTTATTGCAGTGGAATTTATCAGTGGTCTTGGAAGCCTGAGTACTCTGAATCAGTACAGTTTGCATAGGTCAAAGTGATTAAAAAGAAATTAACACTTGCACTTTCGTAATTTTGTTCTTAATTTTGGACTGCCAGTGTATTATTAATTGCTTAATTCTTTATACTCAAAATTAATTTCGATTTTTGTTATTATTGTACTGCTATTACCAGTTTATAACCCACTTATTAACCCTTTGCATTCGACGATTTTTCTGCTAATGAAGAATGGGAGTTGAAAGATTTTCTGTTACAAAGCTGACGATATTTTTCCGAGCAGTGAATACGAAGTCGTATGACAATTAACACGTAGAATTATTTGATTTCGATACCTCGTACACTGTTATATTGTCTAAAATTTGATATATTAATGAATATCGAGCTTTGAAATTGTATCAAATGCCAACTGAAGGGCGCCTCTTGAGAGCAAAGGGTTGAAAAATAAAATTGCTGAAAAATTATTAAAAAATAGGGACTCGGTGTGTTATATGGTTACTCAATAATACTTAGTAAATAAAATTGCTGACAAAAAGAAATTGGAAGTTTCTTCCTCTGAACACAATACCATCTGTAATCCTCTTCCAGAACACATTCTTCTGCGAAACTAAAATCCGTCTGCTTTATATTAATATTACGACAGATTTTATTGCAATGGAATTTATTAATGGTCTTAGAAGCCTGAGTTCTCTGAATGAGTACTGTACTCTGAATCAGTATAGTTTGCATAGGCTAAAGTGATTAACACTTGCACTTTCCTAATTTTGTTGTTAATTTTGCATTACTAGTGTATTAAATGAATGCATAATTCTTTATAGTCAAAATTATTTTCGACTTTTATTATTATTGCACTGCTACTACCAATTTATAACCCATTGTTTAAAAAATAAAATTGCTGTAAAATTGTTAAAAAATAAGAAGTCGGCGTGTTATACTGTCATTATATGTACTATGATTACTCAATATTACTTAGTAAATAAAATTGTTGACAAAATGGAACTGGAAATTTTTTCCTCCAAACACAGTACCATCTGTAATCCTCTTCCAGAACACATTCTGCAAAGACAAAGTAGAAACAGAATTCCCAGTGGATATAAAAATCTATTAAAAAAGAAAAGAAAATGAAAAAGAATGGAAATAAAAGAAATATAATCCAGACTTAACCGAGTTTATTTATTTTAACAATTCTATATATCAATCTCGATAAATTAATCAATAGTATCTAAGAATTCTATTTCATTCCATTTTATCCTATCATATACACAAAATTTATTAACCTCTTGTACTACCATAAGGAATCTAATTATTCCATAAAGATGAATTATACTGAGACTAGACTAAAATTATGTGTATTTTAATATGAGCAAAATTTATGTAAATTCCTAAAATATTATAATTTTATTGTTATACTGCAATGAGGAATAAAATTTCTCATGAGCTTTCCATGTTAAACCCCATAAAGATGAATTATATTGAGACAAGTCTAAAATTATGTCTATTTTAATATGAGCAAAATTTATACAAATTCCCAAAATATTAATAATTTTATTGTAATTTAAATATATATATAATGACTAATTAAAATTAAACAATTTTACAATGCACAGTATCTCATAATTAAACTATGGTGCAAATAAATCCCCAAAATTTTAATAATTTTATTGTAAATCAAATATATATATATATAATTGTTTATTAAAATTAAACAATTCTGCAATGCGCAGTATCTCATAATTGAACTATGGTGCAAATAAATCCCAAAAATTTTGATAATTTTATCGTAAATCAAATACATATATAATGGCTAATTAAAATTAAACAATTTTATAATGCACAGTAGCTCATAATTAAACTAGACAGTGCAAAGGAGTTGAAATCCCCGAATTTTCTCTAAAATGAATTTTCAAAAACCCTCAGTCAACTGGATATATATAGACCGAGCAAATAACGGAATACCATTCCGATCTTCATGCTGCGAAGATAACAAATGTATCCACGGTTTCATTTTTTCCCATCCATAGACGAATCGACTATCGCTATTCCATTTCAACATTGAATTTTTACGACTTCTGTTTCGCGTAATCAAAACCGATTGCCTCGAACGTCACGCCTGGAAATGGAAGGGTGATACGTCGTCGACGAAGAGGAGTTTGCTCGTTAAAAGCGTGACGTCGGCAGCGAATTTCGCGTAGCTTTTCGCGTATGTGAACACCGTGTTAGCGACGTTGGGTTGCCTTGACGAACTCCCTTTTGTCGTCGGGAATTTCGCGATACGTGGCAAAAAGGAGAAAGAAAAATGAAAAATAGAAAAGGTGCACGTTGGATTGATACAGCTGGGAAAAGAACTTCGTTAAACGCCAATGAAAACGCGAACCCGGGCTGAAAGCGATATCAGTGCGGCTACAAAGCAAACTGGAACGCGAATGTGTGGTCGCACGTGTGTGTAGACTATGGTGCATATGCACGGAGATTTGTGACTGTTCAGAAACTGTGAGTTGCACGGTGAGCTTTGGCGTATAGGTGGTTGAGATTTGGCGGGAAATGGCGGAGGTTTGAATGGTTCAAACTTGTGTGATTTGGTTTTGTATATTTTGTCGCAATATGCGTGAACCGATTACTTAAATTTTATGACGGTTATAGAGAAATATATTGTGTTTGCCATAACTATTATTATTACTATGTTATTATTAAATAATTTTTATTTTTAAGTAATTATTATTTTTTCGTTTACCTTTTTGCAACTTTTTCACCTGACTGTATTCTCTTCAGTTTAAACAAATAAGTTATTATTTCTATTATTATTATTATTATTATTATTATTATTGATTAATAAGTAGCGTTGGATTTATGGAATAAAGCAATGTTCATAATCTGAAATATTCTTAATTGGGATTATTTATTATAGAGATTTGGCGGGAAATGGCGGAGGTTTGAATGGTTCGAACTTGTGTGATTTGGTTTTGTATATTTTCTCGTAGTAAGCGTGAACCGATTATTTAAATTTTATGACGATTATAGAGAAATATATTGTGTTTGCCATAACTATTATTATTACTATGTTATTATTAAATAATTTTTATTTTTAAGTAATTATTATTTTTTCGTTTACCTTTTTGCAACTTTTTCACCTGACTGTATTCTCTTCAGTTTAAACAAATAAATTATTATTTCTATTATTATTATTATTATTATTATAATTATTGATTAATAAGTAGCGTTGGATTTATGGAATAAAGCAATGTTCATAATCTGAAATATTCTTAATTGGGATTAATTATTATATTTAGATAAAAATGGACAATGTATTATTTGATAAAATAATTGACGAAATTTTTGGGTTTAAATTTGACGATTATTATTGCGTACAGAAAATATCAACGTTACTTTTTAATGAACATTTTTCTTTCTTTTTTACTAACGGTGGAAAGGAAGAATTGGTGTAATTTTGATTGATTAACTAACAAATTTTGAAACTGAATTTTCTGCAAAAGATTTCAAATAAAATTCGATTTGTAAGCGATATAAATATTCGCGAATTATAACGAAGTATAGATCCATTCGAATATAGCATTTGAAAATGTTGGTTAATCGTCTTGAACAGGTAATATCTCAATTATTTCGAGCAGTGCATTAATATATCTACCGAAGTACTCTTATAAAATTAGGGGAGCAAGAATAATTAATACTTAAAAATGCATGCCTGCTGAGGCCGGTGCATAAATTTACATCCAACGTCTAATAATTGAAGTTCCAGTGCTTCTGAAGTTTCCACTTTCACCATGTGCACGTATACGGAAAGTATTTCTCAAAGAAACCTAAACATACGTAAACTCGAGATTTTGCTTTTACAAATTATATTAACCTTCTCGCTATGAATAACGTATATATAAATCATTTATAGAAAATAATCGCGTACATTTTTTACAAAAAGGAATTATCTTTGTATCTATTTAGACAAGCATACTTCAAAAATTATTCGAGGTGTGCAGGTTGCGTGCATCGCACTGTACGTGTAGTAATAAATCAACGATTTCACTTAACTTAAATCCTAAAACGTTCATTAGTGCATATTAGACAAAACTGATGATAATTAACGATTTACTTTCATTCGTACTAGTCTCCTTTCGAATTGAACTGAGCAAGAGAGATTTAAAAAGCCATTGCTGTCATGTGTGCAATAATAAATTTATCACTCGAAAAATATCAATGCTAACACCAATATCACTATAGTACTATCACTAATAGTAATATAATTAATTACCTCTGTAAAAACAAAAAATTTCGTAAAAGCGAAGATAAAGTATCGAGTCCTTAAGGCGACATAACCTCAAAACTTCCAAGACGCCATCTGCAGGAAGCACTTGCATCTACACCCGATTCACGAACTAAAATAATTTCTACTTCCTATTTTCATTGGTTGAATAACTAACCCCTTCAAACGAACGACTTCCATCGAATATCACTAAAGTATTATAACTAATGGTATTATAACTAATTACCACTGAAAGAACAGAAAACATTGTAAAAGCGAAGATAAAGTATCGTGTCCTTAAGGCGACATAACCTCAAAACTTCCAAGACGCCATCTGCAGGAAGCACTTGCACCTACACCCGATTCACGAACTAAAATGATTTCTGCTTCCTATTTTCATTGGTTGAATAACTAACCCCTTCAAACGAACGACTTTCGTCGAATATCACTATAGTATTGTAACTAATGGTATTATAAATAATTACCTCTGAAAGAACAGAAAACATTGTAAAAGCGAAGATAAAGTATCGTGTCCTTAAGGCGACATAACCTCAAAACTTCCAAGACGCCATTTACAGGGAGCACTAGCACCTACACCTGATTCGCGAAATAAAATAATTTCTGCTTCCTATTTTCATTGGTTGAATAACTAACCGCTTTAAACGAACGACTTTCGCCGAAGCACTTTGCATATAACAGTATCAGCGAAACGAATTAAGGTTAACGCCAGGGGAGCTTTATTCTAAAGTGCGTTGCATGTGCATCGCGACAATGTAGGTTTATGTTTCATGAAAATCTGGTCGCGTACACAGCCGGGGGAAGCGAACGAAACACAGCGAACGCGTTCCTATTGTGATTTATATTCTGCATAAACTATGCCGTCCTAACTTCGGCCATTTGTTACTCGGCAAAAATTCCAGCAACTTCGGACGAGAAAAATAAATCCCGGGCGAAAATCTATCTTTCACGAGTTCGCCGGATAGACTGAATTTCACTTATGTTTCTATCTTACGCCAATTTTCGATTTACATTCCTATGTATTCAACGGCACCATCTAGTCGATACCCTTTCCAAGATGGCGCCTCTGTTCCCGAAATTGAAGAAACATTACCTACTATTGTTTTATTGTGCTTCGATACAATTTTATTAAGAGTTGTGAGTAAAATAAAAGGCAATTTTATATTCTATATTGGCATGGAATAAATGTCTAGTCGATACTCTTTTCAAGATGGCGCCTCTGTTCCCGAAATTGAAGAAACATAACCTATTATGGCTTTATTGTACTTCGATACAATTTTATTTAGGATTGTGAATAAAATAAAAGGCAATTCTATATTATAATATATATAATTCTGTAATCTATATCATTCTATATTATTCTATATTATTACAGAATAAATGTCTAGTCGATATCTATTCCAAGATGGCGCCTCCGTTCCAGAAATTGAAGAAGAATTACCCACCATTGTTTCATTGTGCATCGATACTATTTTATTTAGGATTGTAAGTAAAATAAAAGGCAATTCTATATTATTATATATATAATTCTATAGTCTATATAATTCTATATTATTCTATATTATTATAGTATAAATTTCTAGTCGATACTCTTTTCAAGATGGCGCCTCTATTTCTGAAATTGAAGAATTTCCCACTATTGTCTTATTTTGCCTGGATAAAATTTATTTTAGGTTAAACATAAAATAAAAGACAATTCTATATTTTATATTGCTATAGGATGAGTGTGTAATCAATATTCTTTCCAAGATGGCGCCTCTGTTGCTGACATTAAAGAAGAATTATGTCTCCTTTTTATAGTGCATGGAGGAAACTGGTTGCATTATAAATGCAATAGAAGGTTCTTACGAATTTAATAACAACGAAAGTCGATTGGCATGCAAGTGTCGATGGCACATACAAAATGGCGCACGGATGATATTTCGTAACGCCATTGTACTCCGCCATATTTATTATATTTTAATATATTTTGCACTCTAGAAAGCTTCGCGATATTTTAATTTATTGTCAGATTATTCTTATAAAATATTATATTTCCTATTATTATTCGCAAAAGTTATTACGTTCTACATTTCGAAAGCTTATATTCCAGACACGGTAAAAGTAAGAATATACTTGTATCGATTATGCGTGTTGTATTACGTAACATATTTGTAGCTCGCAACATCTGTCATCGTTAATATCAGAGGCTAGCTGTGTCCCAGTTATTGGCTACAAAAAGCGCCATAAACGTTAGACCAAGTTATTTAAATATCGCTTTTAATACCATTATTTGCTGTTCGTTCTTGGAGACCGATAAAGAGCTCATGAACAAATATAAACCCACGTCAGACATTCACGCTGATATTATTGCCCTCGAGATTTCTTTAAGGAGCAATTATGCTTAATTACTTCTAGGAAGCAACGTTGTAAGAAGATCGTGGATAGGTCAGCTAAAGCACACTCTGCAAGGTGATTGTGTAAGATACTACGCGTATGCAGATCAGGACAATTTTTGCCTTATCTAGCCGAGCTATCTCGTATCGTCAGATCTCTCCATTTTTCTGACAAATTCGCGGTTTTCACTCGAATAAACCGGGGAGAAACTAATCTCATACCGCACCTATCATGCAGCTCTTATCTGTGCTGCATCAAAAATGAGAACGAGATCCTTCGTGCGAAGCAGGATGCTAAGCAATGATTAAACTTAGATCCCTTTGACAACGAGAAATTTTTTTCAATTAAGCAGTTCATTTGGCAAGTCGATTTACGATAAAGAGAAGAAAATTGAAATTTAATTTCAACGTGAAAATTTGAATATCATTCGAGGGCTTTGGGAATAAAATTTTGAAAAATTTGTAAAATTGAATGATCACTTAGGCAATGTTTGATTTTAAATTTCGGAATATCAATCGAGTGCTCTGATACAAAAATTTAAAAAAATGATGCGTCAAAGATATAGATGACGTATAGAAAATGTTGCAATGACTATAATACGAAATTTGTAAAATTTGATGGAAAGGTAATTTAAAAATTCAGTATGGTATTAATTAATACCATATTATTGAAACCGTCATTACATTTAGCTATTACACGTGTATTTTTCTCATACCCATGAATATTTTATAAATATTGACTGCCATAACATTAGGTATGCTTTCACATTTTTGCAAAACGTTGCAGATTCATGGCGTATTTGAAAGCCTTATATATTTAAATATAGGAACTCGTTCGCTTTCCAAACATATCATATTAAAGCACTCCCTTTTAGCCACCCAGTGACATCAAAATCAGAAAATCAATAAAAATGGACTTATCATGTTTCTTCCTTGAGGTCCTCGTATATAATACGACTTTGATGGACGAGGAATATGAACCCGGTAACAAACAAATGAAAAAGACTGTATAAATATGTCCTAGTTATATCCTAACCACTTTCAAAATAAAAATTTTCAAACTATACTAAGTTCTACATTTTTTAAAAAATATTATAATTTTTAACGACGAATTTGAATAATATAAATGTTTAATAAATTAATATTGAACAAAAATTCAATAAAAGGATATACAACCTATTCATAAACAACACTATATAAATTAAGAAATTTTTGAATTACTTAATACAGGGGTTCTCAACCAGTGGTACACGTACCACGAATAGTGGTATACCGTCCAGTCCCGATGAGACACGTGTGACACGTGTTTTTTCTTACAACCACAGACCTATACTCTGACTGTACTTGGACTAGGACCTAGGATATTGAATTTAAACTAGGTCCTAGAACTTTGGACATGGACTAGATCCTAGAAATTTAGACTTCGACTAGGTCCTAGGACGTTGGATTCAGACTAGATCTTAGGATTTTGGATATTGGACTTGGATTAAATCCTAAGACCTTAGATCTGGGCTAGGCCCTAGGACTTTGGACTTGGATTAGGTTCTAGAAGCTTGAACTTGGACTAAGTCCTAGAAATGTAGACCTGGGCAAGATCCTAGAAGCTTAAACTTGGACTAAGTCCTAGAAATGTAGACCTGGACAAGATCCTAGAAGCTTAAACTTGGACTAAGCCCTAGAAATGTAGACCTGGGCAAGATCCTAGAAGCTTAAACTTGGACTAAGTCCTAGAAATGTAGACCTGGGCAAGATCCTAGAAGCTTGAACTTGGACTAGGTCCTAGGATCTTGGACCTTGGTCTTAGACTAAGTCCTAGAACCTTGAACTTAGTCCAAATCCTTGGACTTTAGACTTGGACTAGGTCCTAGAGTATTGAACTTGGTTTAAGCCCTAAGATTTTGAACTTGAATTAAGTCCTAGAACTTGGACTAGGTCCTAGAAACGTAGACCTGGACGGGATCCTAAAACCTTGAACTTGGACTAAGTCCTAGAATCGTAGACCTAGGCGAGATCCTAGAAGCTTGAACTTGGACTGGATCCTAGAATCTTAGGCCTGGACTAGATCCTAGGACCTTGGACGAGGTCCAAGTGCAAGGACCCGGAGTCTCCTTTCGATCACGTGTTGCCAAAAGCGTCGGAGAGTACCTACGTATGGCGACGATGATGTTTATCCGTTTGTTTGCGAGGCAACGCGGCCATATCCTTACGCGTTCTGCTCACGACTAGGAAGTCCCCAAGATGGCGCGTTACGCTCGTTTGCTACGCGATCCTGCACGTACATGAACGATCAGCCGAGACTGCACGTATGCCGGGACGTATCGGCCATTGTAATCAGCCGTTGCATTCCTCTTGCCTCACTGTTTTGGCCACGATTTCGATACGAATGAATCGTAGGATGAATGAACGTAACCGTAGAGCGGAAATCACGGCGGGGTTTTAGGGTCGGCTAATTAGGAGGCAGCCAGCAGGGATGTTCGAGTCTGGTTAGGCTGAATCTACGATCGCTGGATGTTTTTAAACTTTTAATTGAAAATACTGTATCCAATGCTATCGTTCTCGTTCTTTGACTTCGTGGCTTAGATTATAATATAATATATGTATATGTAATTGGAGCAAACATAGGTGAAAGCTCGTGTATAATGTGTAGTATGAAATTAGTATGAAATTCAGGATGAGCGACTGGAGAGAAGTATTTAATAGAATTTTTATGGGATTTTGATAATTAAATTAATAGTCATAATAGTGTATCAATTTTTAAAAAATTTAAATAATAATGAAAATTTACAGGATTTTTTATTTTCACTTGCTTTCCTTTTTTCATCAATCATGATCGATCATTTGACTAATCTTAACAAGATTGATATGAAATAGCTGAAGAAAAATAAAAATAATACTAAGTTTGTGTCTACGAATTATTCCTTCTCCAGATTTTGAAATTATCTGATGAATATAATGATGTATTATGTACAAGGTGTTCCATTTCTCTTGAAACAGTGAACAATCTTTCGAGGGATTAAAATTATCAGAAAAATATTCTCGCAAATGTTTTGTATAATTAAAAACAAATTAACCAATTTTTCTGGGGGTGAAATAATGACAACGAATGCAATGACGAAAGATAAAATTGAAGTAAATTTTTTTCAACGAGATCCTATATTTCTTTTTCATTTTTTCCCCTTTTTTCCGTTATAATGCAGCAGCATTTATTCGGTCGGATAGAACGACCTATCTAAATTAGATCTACATATAGAAGTTAGGTCAGTGCAAATTGCCAACTACACTCTACGTAGCTCCATTGGCCAACCAATATCAAACGTGCCAATTAGGCTCTGAATTATGAATTTAATTTATGTCATTCTACTGCAGGGCGAGATATCATGTGCTGGCTCATTATATCCCTCTCAACGAGCTGTATTTTTACACTAACAGAAAAACACGAAATTTCATTTCAAAAAATTAACTTAACTATGATATCCCTACTACACCTACAGAAAAATTCCTTTTATCACCTAACATCCTCTCTATCCGAATAATATTTGCAACTACTTTCTTTCCCTTTGGAGAAATTTAATTTCTCACGAGATATTTCGCTGTTTCCAATTAAATGGATAACTTTCTAGAAGTACAAAAATTGGAACATTGGAAGCAAATAGATTTAATAGTAGTTCTACTATTCTACTATTCTAATAGTAATTCTACTATTTTACTATTCTATTAGTAATTCTACTATTTTACTATTCTATTAGTAATTCTACTATTTTACTATTCTAATAGTAATTCTACTATTTTACTATTCTATTAGTAATTCTACTATTTTACTATTCCAATAGTAATTCTAATATTCTACTATTCTAATAGTAATTCTATTATTTTATAATTCTAATAGTAATTCTACTATTCTACAATTCTAATAGTAATTCTACTATTCTACTATTCTAATAGTACTTCTATTATTTTACTATTCTAATAGCAATTCTACTATTTTATCATTCTAATAGCAATTCTACTATTCTACAATTCTAATAGTAATTCTACTATTTTACTATTCTATTAGTAATTCTACTATTTTACTATTCTACTATTGTAATAGTAATTCCAGATAAATTTAACGTAATTCTACTATTTATATTTGTCACTAAGTCATTCTTACTTGACGAAGATTAGTGACGGAAGATTCATTGAGGAAATTGTGATAGGTTCACTTCGAATAGCAAGTAGAATGTGTGCCTGCCATGCTATCGCGTATTTTTATACTCTACGAGCTAATAGGTCTAGCATTTATATAGACCCTTAGTAGGGCTATGTAATTTGTAATTGGATAGTTTCTTAATTTGAGGTATAAGGGTAGTGGTTACAAACGGCAAAACGAACTGAATTATTGGTCTATACTCCAGGTTCTTGGCGTCTATGATGGCCAAGCTTCAAAGTCCCATCGTGTTTTACCTGGTACGAGGTAGGCAATATTTTTACATAAATCAAGGGATCAGAACCTATTGGATTGCTATAGCCATTCCAATTCCTATAGGTATTTGACTAAAATTTTCAATTGTATTGATATTTTCCACTAACATCGTGGTGAGCTAATATTTTTGCATAAATGAAGGTATCAAAACCTATTGGATTGCTATAGCCATTCTAATTGCTATAGACTTTAGACTAAAATTTTCAATTGTATTGATATTTTCCACTAATATCGTGGTGAGCTAATATTTTTGCATAAATGAAGGTATCAGAACCTATTGGATTGCTATAGCCATTCCATTTCCTATAGGTATTTGACTAAAATTTTCAATTGTATTGATATTTTCCTCTAATATCGTGGTGAGCTAATATTTCTGCATAAACGAAGGTATCAGAACCTATTGAATTGCTATAGTCATTCCAATTCCTATAGGTATTTGACTAAAATTTTCAATTGTATTGATATTTTCCTCTAATATCGTGGTGAGCTAATATTTCTGCATAAACGAAGGTATCAGAACCTATTGGATTGCTATAGCCATTCCATTTCCTACAGGTTTTTGAAACGGTATTTCAAGGCTTAACAATATTCTTTGACTAAAACTCTTTCAAAAGAATTTCCCTTTTTTTGATAAATTTGATCTCTCTTCTCCTTTTGGTTCCGTAGAAACGTGATAGGATACAAAGGATAGGAGAGACAGAAGGTATGTTGAAACAGAAATTTAATACGATGAGCATACATCTGTTGAATATCGAGGGGTGTCGTGATGAAGCTGTTAGAACTTCATTATTTGACGCGATGAGTCATGGGGATGCTGGAGTAAGTTTTTTATGGGCTTAAACTTGGAAAGTGCATCGCGAAAGTTGTCGAAGGTATGAATTTAGCGTTCGAAGGAACTCCTGTAAATGTTGGGTTAGACTGACGTTGATTTATAGAATTTAAGAATGATGATCCTCCAGTCTAGTGGAAGACAGAAAAATACCTTCAATGATAGTCCTCTGACAGAAAAGAACTGAAAATAGTCCACGACAAATGGTATGGAATTAAACCATTTTTCAATTATTTCCACCTCGTACAAATCATCGAATAGGAAAAGCAAAGATAGTGATCAAATAAAGATACTCATATCGTTATTAGACTGAATAAAAACATAAAGTTCTCCATATATTATACTCAAGAATTTTGTTACTTTATTAAACATGCAAGTCATTTCTCAGTTGAGGTAAAAACTATTTTAATAGGAAAAATGAAAAGCTGATTTTCATATGCAGAAATTACAGACAATTAAATCAGACAGTGATATTGCAATTTAGACAGAATGTTTTATAATTTGTTCTTCCTATGGTAATTATTTTAAGGGCTATTTTTATTTATTCAATTTACCATGGCTGTTCCAGGTTTTTAATAGTTAATTAATCTAGAGCTATCATTCGTTGCCATAACATAGACTGAATAAAAACACGAAGTTTTCCATATATTATACTCAAGAATTTTGTTACTTTATTAAACATGCAAGTCATTTTTCAGTTGAGGTAAAAATTATTTATTAAAATTGATTATTTATGAATTTATTAATTTATTAATTAAAATTATAGGAAAAATGGAAAGCTGATTTTCGTATACAGGAATTATAGACAATTAAATCAGACAGTGATATTGCAATTTAGAAAGAATGTTTTATAATTTGTTCTTCCTATAGTAATTATTTTAAGGGCTATTTTTATTTATTCAATATACTTTGGCTGTTCGAGGTTTTTAATAGTTAATTAATCTAGAGCTATCATTCGTTGCCGTAACACCATGTTCAGGTATGAAATATAGAAATATACATAATTTGCATTCGCTAATCCTCGATTATAAATGCAACCTCAATGGAAGCCATAATCCTTGCCACGAATATACGCAGAGCTAATACCGCGATCATTTTCAATCGTTTCAATTTAACTATATCTCTTTCCCCAAATTTTCAAATTTTTCCAAAATTTCCAATTTTTAAACGAACACAAAATTTTTATTAATATTCCTAAATTCCTTCTTCAATTTTACACTAAACATTCATTTCCTCTGAAGCCAGGAAATCTGTGTCAATAAATAAAAACATGATTGGATCGTAAATAAATCACAGGAATAACCGCCATTAATACCAAAAAAGATGGAAAAAAATAATAATTGGGCCCAATTTAAGGAAAACATGTTAAAAGAAAATTATTCCATCGGAATAATTAATACTATGTCGTTTCAAGAGTACAAATTGCAATGAGGTAAGAAGAAAATGAAGAAATAGAGTCAATGGAAGATACATCGAAGGAAATGTTCGATTCAGTATAATGTAATTATAATTGTTAAAAAAGGATTTTACAGGAAAATACTAATAAGCTGGCTGAGCCGATTAAGATAATTAATGTGATATTATAGCAACATATATTATTCATACACTTCCTCAAAGATCCAATAATCTTATTAATGGGAGCCTCGGTAGATTATATTTGTCCAGCAGTGATTAATGGGTTTAGTTTCTAAACGTAAAGAAACTAACAGGTGATAAACGTATTATTACGAGGAAAATGGTGATTAACGATAATCGTTGCTATTTCTACTTGAGGAATTGCTAAACGAAATTTGTAACGATCCTTTTAATCATTCGGGAAGAAGAGCTGCAATTATTTCTCGATTATCCGTCAGTTTTATGTAAATCTGGTACAGTGAAATGAAAAAATAAAATGCCGCTGAACTTTTCGAAATATTTTTAAAACCGCTACAAATTGCCTTCTCGTGCGCGGAAAAGGAATATTCGAAACGCAGCCAAGACTCCTTTGATGAAGATATATGCAGTGCATGCGTGTTTGTGTGTATATATACATTTGTCTGGAAATGTACGAGTATCTCGAAAAATATAGTTATTTGAAAATTAATTTAAGAACGATTATTTTAGTCTTGGTAGGTTTAGTCAACAGGTTTAAACACGAATTATGTGCTTTTCATTAGCTATAATTGAAATATCAAATTTCCAAATGTGATAGAAATAATTGAAAACATAAATACTATATGTATTTTCACTACCACGAATTTCGAAAATTCGGAAAAGTTGCTCGAAATCGATAATTGGAGGAATAAATATTTTTTTCTTTTAATCTGATTTAAATTAATGGGAAATTTGTTTAAAATGACATATTTTGAGTACTGAGAAATATGAAAATTATATCGCGAATGAATAGTAACAATTGGAATTAAAAGAGTAATAATTGAAGAAATTAATAATTAAATTAAAAAGTGAATTAAAAGAGTAATAATTTACAAAATTACTAATTAGATTAGAAAGTGGATTAAAGAAGCACTAATTTCAGAAATTAATAATTACATTAAAAAATGAATTAAAAGAGTCATAATTCAAAGAATTAATAATTAGATTAAAAAGTGAATTAAAAGAGTAATAATTTACAAAATTAATAATTGGATTAAAAAGTGAATTAAAAAAAGTAACAATTAAAAAATTATTAAATAGATGAGAAAGTGAATTAAAGAAGCACTAATTTCAGGAAATAACAATTAGATTAAAAAATGAACGAAAAGAGTAATAATCTAAAAAATTAGTAATTAAATTAGAAAGTGAATTTAAAAAGTACTAATTTAAAGAATTAACAATTAGATTAACAAGTGTCTGAAAAGAGCAATAATTCAGGAAATTAAGCATTCTAATAATTCTTAATAATTCTAGCAAATAATCGCTAGAAAACGGTAAGTCAGCACTTCCGTGACACACATTAGCGCAGAGAAAATTGTCATCAGCCAGAATAGCAGACTAATCGAAATCTGTAGCGATTAATTGATTTCTGTTTCATCGGTATGCATATTCATTGCCGTGGGTTTGCAGAGGAAGCAGAAATTTAGGAGTCGCCCGTTTGCTAATTTGTTAAAGATCTAGTATTCGCGATGGTATGAAAACAGTACTGTTGTCAACACTAGTGCTCATAATTCTTTGAAGTATTCTTCGGAGTGCGTGCAAATTTCGTAGAAGAGTCAGTAATAATGTATCGAATATTTCCATAGAATAAAATTTAATATAATCACAGTAAATCATATACTGTATTTAATTGTATATAATGCTACTATTTATTTTATTATTTGATAAATCTCAAACTGACATAGTATTATTCTACAACGAAAAATTTGGGTTCTATTATTTTCCCAAAAATATATATCTTTCCAAACAAAATTTAAAAATTTAATAAAATAATACATTGTATCTAACATTCAACAAATCACATATATATTCCATAACTCAACAAAATTACAATAAATTCGAAGCTAGTATCCCAACAAAACAAAATTTAAAATTAGTAAATCATATACTGTATTTAATTGTATATAATTCTATAATTTATATTATTATTTAATAAATCTCCAATTGACATGGTAATATTTTGCCACAAAAAATTTGGGTTCCATTACTTTTCAAAAAATATATTTCTCTCGAAATGAAATTTAAAAATTTAATAAAATAATAAATTCTATTTAACATTTAACAAATCACATTTATCTTGTAGCTTAATAAAATTACAATAAATTCGAAGCTAGTATGCCAACGAAACAAAATTTTAAACTCCTAAAACTCTTGATTTTATATCACAATAAAATTACAATAAATCAAAATTCATCGGAGAAATTAAAAAAAGAAAAAATTATAAAGAATCGGAAAAGTAAAGAAATGTCTGATACATAGCTGTACGTTTAATCTCGAAATCATGCGTCACAATTTCATCGAGCAATTACACAAAGAAAACATTGCCATTTGGAAATGCAATATCTAAAGCAGACAGTCTCTATCGTGACAGCTTATTTTATTTTCGAAGCGTCTAACCGATAACGAAACGAATGATGCATCATCGTGGGAGACACGTATGGCAGGAAGAAAATGGTGAAAACACGATTCCGCAGAGAAGCCAGAAACGCTTGAACGATCATTGAGAACAGCCCTGAGAACAGGGGCGAAGACAGCACCCTCTCAGCTTGGCCCGGGGCATCCGTATCGAGATCAGAAGTTCGGAATTTTCGTGGAAATTACAAAACATCGACGCGTGTGTGCGGCGTTATTTCAGCGCATTGTGCAACCGCGATTTCACGGAAGTTTATTGCGCAATGCAGCTCAGCGTGTATTAGGGGTTCCGCTTGTTCGCTTTAAGCTCAGCTTAGCTTTTGTATCGGATACAATTCTACGGAGGAATATAATTCGTTAGCCAGGACATTACAGCCGGGATTATGAGGGAAGAAGCGTGGAAAGCTGCGGAGGTTGAACCGGGCAAAAATGTATTTAGCATTTGAGCAATTGTGATTAAAATTTCGGCGCTGTTTGTACGATATTTCTGTCATATTTCGTAAAATTTATTGCTGCTTTTTATTATTTCGCTGTGTTTTATGGCGATACTATTTTATTTAAATTTTTGTCATTTTAGTGCAATTTTATTAGAAATTTTTATTTTATTTCGTTATATTGTATATGCTGTTTTGTTATGTATTATTGCAAGATTTTATGATTTTATTATATTATATTCTGTCATTAGGAATTTATGTTTTATTATGTTGCATGGTTATATTATTTGATCGCAAATTTTTGTTATTTTATTATACTATCCTATTTTACTACAATTTTATTGGAAACTTTTATTTTATTACCTTATATTGTTATGCTATTTTGTTATATATTATTGCAAGGTTTTATGATTTTATTATATTATATTCTTTCATTAGAAATTTATATCTTATTATGTTGCATTGTTATATTATTTGATTGCAAATTTTTGCTATTTTATTATACTATGCTATTTTACTGTAATTTCATTGAAAATTTTTATTTAATTACGTTGAATTGTTATGTTATTTTGTTATATATTATTACAAGGTTTTATTATATTATATTCTTTCATTAGAAATTTATATCTTATTATGTTGTATTGTTATATTATTTTATTGCAAATTTTTATTTTATTACGTTACATTATTATACTATTTTAATATATATTTTATGATTTTATTAATATATTATATTCTTCCATTAGAAATTTATATCTAATTATATTGCATTTTTATACTATTTGAATGCAAATTTTTGTTATTTTGTTAGATTACGCTATTTTATTTATTACATTTATTTTATTGGAAATTTTTATTTAATTACGTTATATTGTTATATTATTTTGTTATATATTATTGCAAGGTTTCATGATTCTATTATATTATATTCTTTCATTAAAAATTTATGTTGCTTTATGTTGCATTGTTATATTATGCAACTGCAAATTTTTATTTTATTATACTATACAATTTTATTGGAAATTTTTATTTTATTACGTTATATTTTTATGCTAGTTTGTTATATATTATTACAATGTTTTATAATTTTATTACATTATAATCCTTCATTAGGAATTAATATTTTATTATGCTGTATTATTATATTATCCAATTATAAATTCCTATTGCAATATTTCACTGTGAATTTCTATGATTTTATTATACAATATTATTTTAACAGAAATTTTTATTATTTTTATACTGTACTGTTATACGAATTTATTATTCATTCTTATCATTGTATATCATTACGTCACTTCATTATTATTATTTATCCCAGAATTATATCGACGCTTATTATAATTATTCAATTGTTTATTATGGCAGATTCACTTAAGAGGACATATTTACGTATTTATTACTTATAATTACACACTTATAAGTAATAAATCGTGTAACACACCTGCCTACATTGAGAATAATTTTACAACACCGTACTACATTATGATACCTCACATAAACAATCCTACTATATTTTAACTCAGAATTTAGTTGCAATTTAACGCACGTCGATTACGGAAAAACCATTAGAAAGTAATCTACCGATTTATAACCTGTAATTACGTATTTCAGATTTTTAATTACGCGTGCTGCGCACGTAAAATTCGTTATGAATATTAATTCCTTTATTCACTTCCTGCTTAGCATAACGTATCGACGAATTTATATTACACGCCATCAGTTTTCATGCCATATATTAAATCCATTGTCGCGTTTATTCGATTGGAATAATTACCGATTATTAATTTTATACAAATCGTAAAGCCTGTCATTACAGAACGTTATCCTATTCAACCTATTAATCTCTACCTCATGAGATGCAACCAGAATGCATGGAAAAGCTGGAGAATACGGGAAGCCATAAAAAAAGGCTTTACAAAATTACAGTCGATATTTTACACAATTCACTTCCTCCTCCTTCAATTCCAAATGCATTACACTCCCCATTAATAATTCACTATCATTAATTGAAAAAAAAAATTCAGCCTCTATTTACCTTCCATTTGATACTTCTCTATTTTCCGTAATTACTATCCAAACACGCGCTTCGTAATGAGTGCTCAACATTCAAAGTACCCCAGTTAAAAATAATAAAAGGAAAGACCTAATCATCGCTTAATATTACAAATGCCAGAGCTATGCTGTATAAATATTTATTAATGCAGAAATTACGATGATAATTCAGTTGTGCCTAGCATCGAGGGAAACCAGATTTCTAAAGAAACTTATACATATCTGTGTCACGCATTAACGTTAATTAATCAAATAATTAATTATTAAAAGCGGTTGCACGCGTACGTAAGAGAGAGAGATGACTGTAATAGCGCAGGAAGGTAATACAAATCGACAGATATTCGCAATGGCGACATTAATTCGTGCGAATGGCGCAGCTACCGGTATAAATCGTCGGAACTCGTGAAAAGTAGGCGTAAATGAATTTCAATGAAAACGGGTATTTAAGAAGAGGAAGCAACAAATGCTTCACTAACAACGCGGAACGCATTTGCATGGAAACGTATATTCGTAGCCCCGTTCATTTTCCTCTTCTTAAATGGAACACCTAGGGAATTTCTTTAAAAACTCACATTTTTCTCCCAATGATTATTATTATTATTTTTTTTTTTTTCAACTGAACTATGTAGGTATAAAATAATTTTTCTTTGGAAGTATTATCGAAAGACTCGTTATTGCATGATTTTATTTTTCTGAGTTACGAAGAAATGGGTTCGACTGAGAATTATTTTTCAAGCATCGAAATTTATCGAGCATCTTTTATTTACGTATTAACGTTTTAATTGGGAATTTTAGAAAACGGCGATTTTATAACTATAAAATATAAAAATAATTTTGTAATTCTATAATTAATAATAATAATGATTAATCATTCTATAATATAATAATAATAATAAATAATTCTATAATAAAATATAAATATAATTCTATATTTAAGAGAAGTGTAATTTGATGTATATATATAGAACTAAATATATATATACAGAATTATATATATAATATACAGAATTAAAATTTATAATTTATCTGTATTTTAATGTAGAATTTTTCTCAGTTTTGCAAATAACGAAAATTCAATAAGGATGTTCAAATTACGTTTTCAAAATCTGAAAGTATTTATTTATAATTTGATGTAATATAGTAATATATATATACAGAACTAAATATATATAAACAGAATTGTATATATCATATACAGAATTAAAATTTGTAATTTATCTGTATTTTAATGTAGAATTTTTCTCAGTCTTGTAAATATCGAAAATTCAATAAGAATTTTCGAACTACGATTTTAAAATCTGAAAATATTTATTTATAATTTGATGTAATATAGTAATCTACATATACAGAATTAAATATATATACACAGAATTGTATATATCATATACAGAATTAAAATTTGTAATTTATCTGTATTTTAATGTAAAATTCTTTGCTGTTTTAAGGATTTTCAAATTACGTTTTTAAAATCTGAAAGTATTTATTTATAATATGGAATACTGGAGGAAGTATTTTCGAAGAAGAATCTTTGAAAATTGAAGGAATTTGAAATATTATATATATTTTAAATTTGAGTAAAATTTAGCGAATGATAGGATGAGATTTATTTCTATAGAATTGAAATTTTCTGCCTCAGTTTTAAGCTAAATCCGGATTTTTAAATATTGAAAATATGTTCCAACACCCGAGCAAAGGGTTTTAGATTACATTTTCGAAATCCCTTTTTTCGTGTCAAAAACGTAAAAATTGTAGAATGTTGAAAAGTGAATAAAAATTTCGAAAATTCTGAATAATTGACACGTTTTAAATATTTAGATATAAAAATATGAAACTTACTTAAAATTATATTTCCTTAATTAAATTCCACAATTAATTTCATTTTTAAAACAGAATTATAAAAATCCACAATATAAATGTAAAATAGTGAATTGTCAGAAAGATCCTTTGTGCTTCAGTATATATCGGAAATATGTCCAAATAAAATAAAAATACATTTTAAAAATACCTGCTATTTTTTTATCTGAAAAAAAGAATTATAAAATATAACTCCAAAATTTTCTTCATACAACCTATTCTATTTGCAACTGAAAATTTTCCAAAAATACCATAACATCCAAAAATTAAAACAATTTAATTTTAATAATTACACATCTTAAATATTTAAATATAAATGCATAAGCCTCACTTAAAATACGTTAAAATAAAATTAAAATAAATTTAGAAAATCCCCCATTGTGTTTACACCAAAATTGCGAAATATATCCCAAAAATTTGTATTATTTAACCCCTGTCACCTACAACTGAAACCCTCCAAAATTACATTATCAAAATATTAAAAAATTATACTAATTTTCCAAAATTTACTCATTTCAAATATTATCTGAACCTTGCAATTAATCCAGTCAATAATAATACTTAACAATGTTCTATTCATGCTATAGCTCCATGAATAGTACCAACCATAAATAAGAATCTGTATTACAGGTATTTGTATTATTTAACCTACATCACCTATAACTGAAACCCTCAAAACTTACATTAGCAGAGTATTAAAAAATTATACTAATTGTCCAAAATTAAAATAAATTTAGAAAATCCCCCATTGTGTTTACACCAAAATTGCGAAATATATCCCAAAAATTTGTATTATTTAACCCCTGTCACCTACAACTGAAACCCTCCAAAATTACATTATCAAAATATTAAAAAATTATACTAATTTTCCAAAATTTACTCATTTCAAATATTCTCTGAACCTTGCAATTAATTCAATTAATAATTATATCCCACAATGTTCCATTCATGCCATAGTTCCATGAATCACACCATAACCAAGCCATAAACAGGAACCAAAGAAGAAAGGAAACTCTCAGTAAAAACAATTTATTTTCCTTAAGTAATAAATACCATGTTCTAACTATATGACAAACTAAATTAAAATTATACTTTATCATAACACACTATACTTATTAAATCCTTCGTATATTCAGTTAATATACAGAATATAAAGATGGAATTTATACCTATGTTCCAATATTTTTATCGCCGACTGCATGATCACGGACACGGCAACGAAGGCAATAATAAAATTATGCTGTTTCAGTGCGAAGCCGATGACAGTGAAAGACGCGCTGACGCGGCTAAGAAACGCGTTAAGAACCGCATGCTAATCGAAGCAGCAGCGTCGATAAAAATTCCTCGTCGCGGTGATGTAAGCTTAGATGTCAAGGTGAGGTTCTAACCAAAGCCAATGCGGTTTCTGCTACCTATTAAACGTCCATCCACCGTGAAACGTGATTACGACATATCATAAAACGCACGTTGAATTCGACCGCCGAGTTTCCAATTTTCCTGTCGTCTTTCCGCCGCCATCTTGCGTAATTCGAGGAAGAATCGTCGAGGTGAAAGGATGGTTTCTATGATACAAGAGGAATAGACAGAATAGGTAGAAGTTTCACGACTGATCCTCAAAAGACTTTTGTGACTTAGGTGTTAGGTGTTTGAGTGCCTGTGTGTGTGGGTATTGCAACTATATTTTGTGTATTTTATTTTTGCACACAGTCTTTGTGCTGATAAAAATAATTTTTGATAAAATAATCTG
Organism: Eufriesea mexicana; assembly: GCF_001483705.2. NCBI lineage: Eukaryota > Metazoa > Arthropoda > Insecta > Hymenoptera > Apidae > Eufriesea > Eufriesea mexicana. Next base: position 113,404 of record NW_016919070.1, read on the forward strand.
TTTTGATCATTTTTAATATTTTTCGACGTTTCTGGCATGGTTAAATTGAAAATAAAAATGATTTATGCGAGGAAATTATTTTGTGGATAATTTTAAATATTTTTTTATTATATCGTAACTATATTTTGTGTATTTTATTTTTGCACACAGTCTTTGTGCTGATAAAAATAATTTTTGATAAAATAATCTGGCTTGATCATTTTTAATATTTTTCGACGTTTCTGGCATGGATAAATTGAACATAAAAATGATTTATGCGAGGAAATTATTTTGTGGGTAATTTTGAATATTTTTTTATACTTTTCATATATAGAAATTAGAAATACAAGAATTATTTTTTTGAATTGGTATTTTTTCTATTTTTTAAATTTGTAGAGGATTTTAAATATTTTTTTATTGTTTCCAGTATCTTTGTACATGTTAAAAATATAGAAAATTCTCCTAGAATGACTGATATTTTTTTCCTGTAGTACTTCTTGCTCTCTGTTACTATTTTCCAATTCCTTAGACAATTTTCAATATTTTTTATTACTTCTGGTATTTAGAAATTAGAAATACTTCTAGAATCATTCGTAATTTTTCCCGTGGTAATTATAGTTCCTTATTTCCATTTTTCAGTTCAATATTTCCTATCGTCTTCAAAACCTGACTATTGATTAAAATCAATCAGTAATTCCCATTTTCTCTTCAATTTTTACTTCTTAATCTAATCCCTCATCTACACAAAAAGTATTCTGAACCTACTCCAATATTCCTATGTCTTTCACATGAAACAAGAAAATTCTAATCCCCAACCATTCTCCTCTCCATCAATAATTATTTTCCATGTTCGCCCTCTGGTCCCTCCAAAAAATCCAAGTCACCCTCTACCACTCCCACCACTCGCCCCAAATTTCCACCTTCCAATTAAAAAATTCTCTAATCGGGTACAAGTTACAGCACGAACTTCTTTCTCGTCGCAAATCTCTTTCTCGATCAAAAAATGAAAGGGGGGAAAAATTTTCGTCCAATGCATGTACCCTTCGAATGCTGCATAGAGGAATGTTTAACTACGTATGCCGATTGAATCGGTAATCACGGGTGTGCAACTGTCGGGTAGCTGCATGAATTAATTTCGATGAACAGGCACGTTGATACGGAATTTAATTGAAAATTCCCTTTGAACGCCATCAAGCTTCCAGCGCGTTAGAGCTAACGAGAGTCTAGGGGGCGCTGAAAAACCTAGCGAGCGCGTATCAATGGAAACGTGGCCAATTCAACGTGTAATTTCCCCTGCACGCATTTTTCCTGCTGTCATAATATGCGGTTATACGAGCACCCCGGTTGACATTGCAGTCGTATTTTCTCCGACGAGGTAGTTACGGTGTAAAACATTTCGATATGTATGTTGTTAATTGCGGAACGCTCGAGGTAGTTTTCTTCGCGGGGATTATTAACGATATGGAATGAAACCCACGCTTGGATATTTTATGCAGAGTGCTCTACCCTTGCTGCCGGGAGAAAAAGATAAGTGGTTCCATGAGAATAAAAATAAATATAATAAAATAGAACGGTATACGAGAATAATAAGTACAGCGAAACATGAAGCATAGTTACGTTTATTTCGAGTGTATTATTTGTATTCGTGTGAGGTTGGGAAATTGAAAAATATTAATTAAAATGTTTGTAGTTGATTTATTTAGAGCATCGGTGTAATCGTTCGTTTAGTACATGCTGAAAAGCGTATAAAAGGAAAGTGGTTTTATGCGAGGAACGAGTATGGCGAAAAATTAAGCGTAATTACGTTTATTTATATTGATGTGAAATTGAAAAATTAAGAAAAGTAAATTAATACATTTGAATGTATTAGTGTGACTATTGAAAGTATTAGTGTAATAAGTTAACAGCTGTAAGAAGGAAAATGAAGGTGGTCTATGTATATATTTATATTTGTCTAAAGCATATGAGAAGAGCATAAAAAGTGTAAAAAATATACAAAAATTAATAAAGAAAATTTGAGTATATTTAATTAAGTATAATACGTATATTTGTGTATTCATATAAGAATTATTTAAATCCAAAAGGAATATTTCAGGTACTATATATATAATGAAAAATAAAGACAAATATAATAAATAATAAAATAAATGAAAAATGTAGAATAAATATTTTTCATAGAAAAATATTTTGTTTTCCAGAAAATGGCCTTTAAATATACAAAAATAATTAAAGAAAATTTGAGTATATTTATTTAAGTATAATATGTAGATCTATATATTCGTATAAGAATTATTTAAATACAAAAGGAATATTTAAAGTAATATATACATAAATACAATGAAAAATAAAGAACAATGTAATAAATAATAAAATAAATAAAAAACGTAGAATAAATATTTTTCATAGAAAAATATTTTGTTCTCCAGAAAATTGCCTTTAAATATACAAAAATAATTAAAGAAAATTTGAGTATATTTATTCAAGTATAATATGAATATTTATGTATTTATATAAGAATTATTTAACTCCAAAAGGAATATTTAAAGTAATATATATATATATAAATACAATGAAAAATATAGACAAATATAATAAATAATAAAATAAATAAAAAACGTAGAATAAATATTTTATTTTATTTATTGTTTTCCCGAAAATTGTCTTTAAATTTTTGTTTTGGTTTCGTTCTATACTAATATAAATATCCATTCAAAAATTGGAAAATTATTATGCGAGTCTTATACAACCATGAAACAAATAAAATAAAGCAAAATCTGTCTCAACATTTGATAAAATAAAATAAAAGACTACAGCATTTAATTTACTAAAAAAAAAGCTCAAAATTATGTACTTAACAAAATGGCAAATATTCCCAACAATTTTTGTAAAACCATAATACAAATTACTGATAAATTTCATTATCCAATGTAACAAATACAAACATAAGGATAATTTATAGCCCCATTTGTTATAATTATATAATTAACTTATATAAATTACAAGATATATAATTATAATTTATATAATTATAAGATATAATTAACTCTCAACAGACATTTAAACTCAATTTTCTCAAAAACGAAGGCACGTATGAAAAAATTGTATTCCACCTTCCTCACCTATTTTCTCACGTAGAATCACATGCTATCATTTGCAACTCTGTTTTAAGAACACCCTGTGCATCGTTTAACGCGCAAGTTCCGGAAGTTGCACTATTCCATGAACATATTTATTCCGGAATTTTCGTCGGCCTGCCCTGTCAGGAATTTTTTGACCTTTTCCCTAGTCTGACGTTTCCGACTATTTCACGCACCCTGTTTCCCGCCCTTTTCATCTCTACGTGTGAGTAACAGGCGAAACGCGGGCAAAAAGAGTCGATCCAGTGAAAAGGTATTGCTTTTCAGCGGCAGTGAATAACGTTTGAATTGCCGGCTGAGAAAAAAGCTGCGAGGTCCTCAGGGTGGGTGGGTGCGTCTGAACGCCTGCATTTAACTACCACCCCGATATCTTCATCGATTCGTAATCGTCAACAATTAATTCGCGCATTGACAGTCGAGAATCTGCCAACCACTCTGGACAAACGCGCGATTTTACTGCGGGCAGTGGAAACGCGTGTCTTTGAAACTTTTCAAATTTCACGAACGTGCACTGTGGCTTGTTTTGACGTCGCGTCAATTCGAGTAACATTTTATTCGTTCATCGAGAAAGGCCTGGAATGAAGAGTATAAATTTTTAGGGGCTCGTGTTCGGAGTGTCATATTTTATTACTTCTTATTTTACTTTCGTATCCTTTGTCTTGTTGCGTTTTGTTATTTAACAATTTATTATTGTGTGTTTTATTGTGAATTATTATCATTGACATTTTAATATTTACAAACTGTTAAGAATAGAAATTTAATATTTATAAATTGTTTATTTCTTATTTGCCGTTTTAAAAATATCGTCGACTTTATGGTAGAAAGTTTTCGAATTACTATTTTTTTGTAACCAAAAAATCACCGAGTGCAAAGGGTTAAATTACTAGGCCAAAATCCCAAAGTCTCAAAATCCCAAAATTCCAAAATTCCAAAATTCCACACTTCCACAATTCCAAAATCCAAAACTTCCAAGATTCCAAGATTCCGAAATTCCACAATTCCAAGATTCCGAAATTCCACAATTCCAAGATTCCAAAATTCCACAATTCCAAGATCTCAAAATTTCAAAATCCCACAAATCAAAAATTCCAAAATTCCGCAATTCCGAGATCCCACAATTCCAAGATCCCAAAATTCCATGATTCCACAATTCCACGATTCCACAATTCCAAGATCCCAAAATTCCAAAATTCCAAAATCCCGAAATTCCACAATTCCACAATTCCAATATTCCAAAATTTCAAAATTTCAAAATTCCAAACTTTCAAAATTCCAAGATTCCAAGATACAACAATTTTTCGAGCAACACAATTGGTTACAACATAACCAGCAAACAGACACTCAATAACAAAGCACTTTCTCCAAAAATTACCATTTCAAACGAAAAAATAACCCTCGAGGTAAATCGGAAAATACGTTGAAAATACGGGTGTAAACAGAATAATTCGCGGGTTCTACATATCGTTAACGATAATTCCGACGCGTAAAACGGTCGCGTTTTAGCGAGCAAAGTACAACGAAATAACGGTGAATATTCATTGTACGGCTGAACGATTCGCTAAAGCGTGCAAATACGAGCACGCCGAGTTATTCCGTGCATTGATTTCCATGTAAAATGCAAGTTAGTGTAAACCGCAATCAATCAGGCGTCACCTTGCGCCCTGTTTTCGAATTAGCCCTCGCGAATTGCGTTAAACCGAAACCCTCTCCAGGCCGCCGCCATCGAAAATTTCTCACCGTGCGTGCCCCGCAATGAAGATTTGACAGCGGGTCGAACGTTCGTGTCAATGTTTTGCATTTTAATCGCCACCGATCGATATCGGCCTCCGGTGTAATTCTACCGACCCAGGCTAATTTTCCTCTAATTACTAGGCTAATTTCCCCCCTCGGCCCCGTTTAAATACGCCACTCGTTCGCGCGTTGCATTCTTTTAAATATATGTCGACGTGCCAACAGGTGAATTTTGCATACCGTTTAATTGCCTCCACGTGTTCTACATGCCTCGGTTCATCTACTTGCGAAGACCTTAATCGGCTGAATATGTAACAATTGAACTGCTATTTTTGGTACCCTTTCTTCTATTTTTCATTTTTCATTGCTATGGAATTTTTTAAAATTAGCGTCGAGATTTAGAGTCCCAAAAATTTTTGCGTCGCGTGTACCTTCGTGTTTTTAAAAATTTTGTATTCGAGTGTCTGACTATTTATATAATAAAATAATAAAATTTATTTTACTTGAAAATTTCTAATTTCCAAAGGTGCGAGTTGGTTAAGTTAGGTTAGGTTAGGTCTCTCCTGTGTCTCGTCGTGTCCCGTCCGGTGTTTTCTCAAGTTTACTTTTGATTATTCTGATATTTTTTATCTTTCATTGCTATGGAATTTTTTAAAATTAGTGTTTGAGATTTGGGGTCTTAAAAATTTTTGCGTCGTGTGTACCTTCGTGTTTTTAAAAATTTTGTATTCGAGTGCCTGACTAATTTTTATTTCACGTATTTAGGAATTTATATTAAAGTACATTTGAAAATTTGCAATTTCCGTATTTAAGAAATTACGTTACGGTATATTTGAGAAATTTTTAATTCGCGGATGTAAGAGATTATATTAAAGCATCTCTGAGAAATTTTTAATTCGCGTATTTAATAAGCGATCGTATTAGAAATGGTGAAATATAAATTTAAAGATTGCGTTATGTATAATGAATATATTTATAACGTATATATAGATGTTTATATAATAAAATATTAAAATTTACGTTACTTGAAAATTTTTAATTTCCAAAGGTGCGAGTTGGATGAAAGTTTCCGGGATTTTCATAATTCGTTTGTTAATTATGGCACCCGGATGATTTGTACGGTGTGAAATTATTTTCCGTCAGTGACAGGCGTAGATCAGTTCTACGCGAAAAGTTGAATCGAAATTTATGCAGAAGAATTCTCAGAACCGCGCATTGCTGCACGACTAGCGAAACTAGAATCGAAATTTTTCCCTTCGTCGAGCTGCATATTTAATGACCGCTGTCTACGCGTGACAAACATCGACTAAAAATATCGCCAGCAGGTGTGTGATGTCGCAAAAAACCAATTTTCGTTTATATATCATCAGGATTTATGCGTGCAAACATGCGAATTCAAGTGACTCGTCGCATTTCTGCAGAGTCTAGAAAATTCTAGTCGAGCAAACTACGTTAATAAAATATTCAAAACATTCTAACACGCGATGTATCATAAACACGAATACCATATTACTACTAGCTTTAACTATTGTTACTTGTATCCATACATAATTTATTTTCATTCATATATAACAATTATAACATATTTTATAATTATATACCATTATATATTCAATATTATTTGTGATATTTGATTATTGTTGTAAATAAAGTTCTAACACGTGATCTATCAGAACACGGGTACCATATTTCTTCTAGTTTTAACCATTGTTATTTATATTTATATATAAATTATTTTTACTTATATATATACCATTTATACTATATTTTATAATTACTATATTACTATATCAAATAATACTATGTAGCGACCATAATTTCACCCTTGCCACGAGATGGATTCCGACTTCGAGGACTTTCCTCCAATTCCTATATACAGGATGTCCCAAAAATAGGTATACACACTTTAATATCTTATTCTTTCTAATTTATTTATACTCTTAATCTGTAATCCATCTAAATATATACTGTTTTTATAATCACACAAAGTGTGTATACATTTTCTTGGAACACTCTGTATATAACTTCACGTCCTTCCAATAGTATCCTGATCTAAGGCAGGGCCTGCTAGGGTAGCCTTACTGACGAGTCCACTAGAAGGCCCGGAACGAAACGCATCTCTTCCTTTTCCTAACCCCCCTTCTCACAACACCATCGCAATAAGGATACCGGCGCCAGACGACTTCAACGACCGTGGGGGAGGACCCCCGTCAACTATATTATTTATAATACACGATTATTGTTACCAACAAAGGTAACACTATGATTTTATCACGAAATCAGACGAACTATGTTTCCCAAATAAAAATATCGATTAAACACGATTTCTCGAAATTTTCTCCCACGTCACAGTGATTCTCGTGCACCAAAAATTTCCAAAAATCGATTGAACACGATTTCTCGAAATTTTCTCTCACGTCACAGTGATTCTCGTGCATCAAAATTTTCCAAAAATCGATTAAACACGATTTTCCGAAATTTTCTCTCACGTCACAGTGACTCTCGTGCACGAAAAATGTTCAAAAATCGATTAAACACAATTCCTCGAAATTTTCTCTCACGTCACAGTGATTCTCGTGCATCAAAAATTGCCTTTGTAAATAAAAATACATAATTAAGAAAAATAACAAAACACCAACGCGTATTTCTTACCATAACTTTAAATGCCTTCTACATACGTAACACATATTTTAAGAAAAACAAGAACAAGCATAGAATTCCAAATTACGAATTTCTAGAATTTTCCAAGTATTCACGAAAATAATCAATATATCCTCCTTTCCAGAAAATCAATAAATTAAAGAACAAAATAATTCCACAAATAAGACCAACCTCGTACCACCCTAAACGTACCACACGCAGTATGTCAAGAACATTAACCACGGCCATGACACTTTATTGGCACTGGCCTATGAATTTTACGAGACACACATCTCAGAAATATATGGTACATACTGTCGAGTAGTTCTGCTGATTTGAGCAGAACCGCGATTCTTCCTGATTTAAGGCTTCCACATTTTACATCGGGACCCTAAACGAGGCCGCGGGACGGGCATAATGTTCCCAGGCTCCACGAATACACCATACAGCAGGGATGTACAACCTTCTACCTTCCCTGGACCACGCTGAAAAAAGCCCAGTTGTTTCGAGCCATATAAAGTATACCTTACATCAACGATAGCTGATGAGTGATAAAGGAAAACCTAAAATATTGTAAGAATATATAAGATTAGGCGAGCTCCGATAAGACGGCGTGAGTGAGGAGCACGTAGCAATGATAACCAGAGTCTCAAATCGAAGCGATGATCCGCTTGATCTGCGATCAATGAACAAAGGAGACCCATCCTTAATCGTTCCTGTCCCAAGCAGCGCGATCGCGCTGTTCAAATTTCACGTGCGGAAGACCCAGTACATTTCGAGAGTTCTCGACACCTGATAGTGCATCACCGACTGTCAAAGCCGAAACGCTATCGCGCCACTTGGCCATTCATCGCCATAATATAAGCGAAGCGCTATCGCGCCGTTTGGGATTCCTCGACATAAAATAGAAGAAGCGCTATCGCGTTGCTTGGGTCATCTCGTACCCACTTAGAGGCAGCGCGATCGCGCTGCTTGGAATTACTCGACAATGTTGCTTCAAGACCCTCTGGGAAAATATAGATAGAAGATATAGCTTCCTAAGAACAAAATACAGATAATTACAAAGACCGATAGTTATTTCTTTTTACCCATAATCCCAATAGATCTCATTTTGGGCCGCATGCATACTATCTTTGTGCACCCATGTTATGCAGCCTTCCTTCTGATCCCACCATTCGATCAAACCGAAAACAGCAACCTGCATCGACGACTAAATATCGTTATCCGTTGCGCTACCTAATTTATCCCCTGCCGAAGAATCACAGGAAAAGAGAAGGAGTCGTGACACGTGCAATTTCCACCCTCTTTTCTCCCTCACGTAGTGCTCCGCTGCTTGGTAAGCTGCACGCTGTTTCTCCGATTCTTATTACACGGATTTGCCCTGTCTCGCAGGAGAAACGTTCGATCCTATCACGCACCACGGGGTTCGCGAATTGTTTACAGGCGAAGGCCGAACCGGGAAACAGGGTTAGAGGAGACCTGAATCTGGGTCAGCCTATACGGGCCACCCCTTGCTACCCTTTCGCGCACTCTTCCTTCTGCGTGTCGGTTCGGCTTTGAAATTTGTCGGGAAAATGTGTCGCGACGTGTCGTGCGAGGGTTTGGGGGCAGTTCTAACGGGGATTGGTTCCTGGGATTGGTTTCATGCGTGAGACGCGGTGAGATACGAGTGTGAAGGCGAGTGAGAGTTGATGTGTAGTGTAAGGATATTTGTTGCGTTTGTCAGAGGACAATCTTATGGTTGCAAGATTCGATGGTTGTTAGGGAAAGGAGATAGTTCAAGAAAGAGAGAGAGAGAGAGAGAGAGAGAGAGAGAAAGAGAGACAGGGAGAGAGACAGACAAAAATAGAGACAGAGAGAGAGAGACAGGGAGAGAGAGACAGACAGACAGACAAAAATAGAGACAGAGAAAGAGACAGGGAGAGAGAGAGAGAGACAGAGAGAGAGACAGACAGACAGACAGACAGACAGACAGACAGACAGACAGACAGACAGACAGGCAGGCAGACAAACAGGCAGGCAGACAGAGAGAATGTGTGTGTATACAGTGAGCAGAGATAGGGATTTATATACATATTATTTATTATTTATTATTTATTATATATTATTTACTATTTAAATACATATTATTTATTAGAAAGATGGATAAAAATAGTGTGGAACAATTATAATTATTAACTTCGTATACATTAGATGACCAACAGTCCATTGATTCTTACATGGAGAGTGCAAGTTCTTCGGGTTATAGATTTAGTTGAAACTGTAAGTTTGTAGATTTAGTCATCCAGTTCAAGAAAATGTACCATTATAAGGGCAACTACTCGATAGTTTTCGAGATATTTATGATTAAAGATTTATTAAAATTTTGTGGTTAATACAGTGGATGGAACTCATATAGTTATTTGAAACATGGTTGTTAAAGCGATGGTGGATTTTTTAAAGTTGATTTAATATTGTATTTCCCATTTTTCTTTCCCTTCTTTAATTTTGTTTCTGTTTTGGAGGAAATGGGATTATTGTTAGTTTATGTACTGGGGTTGGTTTTCATGCCTGGAATGCTGAGTGTTGACTGGAAAATTTTGGAAGAGTAGAATGTTAGATAGTATAAATGGGGTTCACGTCTTTATAGGTAATTAGAATAATTGGAAAAGTGGAAAAATCTTTGATTTTCTTCATTATTCGTGGAATATAATGTTACGTGTTTAAGTAAAGGAATTTTTGAGTATGTGAACATAAATTATATATTTCTTTTAAATCATAGAATTTTTTTTAGCGATTTTAGACTTTTCGTATTTGCAATTTTTAATTTGCCTATATAATGTAACTCGAATTCTTTAATCATTTTACATTCCGATTTTATAGTTATCACTACACAATTCCATCGCGAAGATAGACTGTGATATGTTCTACGATCGATTCGAGAACCGAACTGGATCGTTACAGATTTCTACGAAGAATTTGTTGTGTTTATAAATCGTGTATGAGCTGCTTCGAATCGAAGTGTTTACATACAAAACATGTTCGAATGATATAGTATTTGCGTAGTTAATATATATATAGTATTACATAGAGAGTTGGAATAACAGGTGTTCAGATAATATAGGCTATACTATATTGTTGTAAGGTTATATAATTAACCTTATTTAACTAACATTGAGATTACATATAATTATACACAATATAATTATACACATATAATTATTCATTTTAACCATGAAATTATAATTATTATCATATTTATATAACGTGCATATTTAATTTAATAATTTTAATAAGGAAAGAAATATCGTATTAAATATATAAATATTAACATATAAACTTTAACTCACTTATATTATATGTTACGTTCATTTGTTATATTTCACAACAAATACATTGAAATTAAATTATTCAAATTGTAATATCAATTGTCACCTGTATATACTCTAACCAGGTATATACACATTACATATCAGGAGATTGATTAACCCCGTGACTGCCATGCCGAAATCATGTTTCACTCAAGACGCCACGTGAGATGCACCGCTAAGTGCAAGATTTGTTCTAATATTTTCTTGATGTTCTAATAAAAATCTCTATGGCGTCACAAGAGATATGACCGACGTGGCAGTCAAAATGTTAACCTTTTGTACTCGAAAGGTGAGACTCTCAGTCACCATTTAATCAGATTCTAAAGATCGACGTTAATTAATATATCAAATTTAAAATTACTTAAGGATGTGTGGAATATCGAAGAAAAATAATTCTATGTCTCAATTTGCATATGATTTCTCATTTACTATTTTAAAAATATCGTCGACTCCATGATAGAAAGTTTTCGAATTACTATTTTTCAGTAACGAAAAAGTCGTCTAGTGCAAAGAGTTAAAAACCAAAAAATCAGCAGCAATCAGGAAATCAATCACGAAACACTTGCACCAGAGAAGTCTCTTGTCAAGTTCCCCATAAACAAAACCGACAACATCACCTACCACATAAACCTAGCACGGTCAAATAACCGGTGAATGAATAAGAACTTCAAAAAAATAGAAGACATTCAAGAAAATTGAAAAAGAAAATTGCAAAGACGATGTTGAACTTGTGATTTTTGACGAAAGTTTTAAGAATGGTGATTTAGGCTGTAATAGGTTCAATGTTTGCAACAGCCACTCTCCACGTATGCCAACAAACAAACGATCAATGGAAAAACTACAGTCCTCCAGAAGCAGGAACCAGCTTCTAACCCAAAGCTACCAGTTGGCGCAAAGAGACAATTACTCGACCTCGAGTACTCGCAGGGGCGCCACGACGGGAATCGCAATGGCCCCGGCTCGTCACAAAGACTCTTCGTTTACTTCCATCGGTTCGCAATGCAAACACGTCTCCTATTTGCAATTCGACGTTACCCAGTGTTAATACAACGTTAATGCCGTTAATTCGCCAAACACACCGACGCGTTCCGCGGCGCAAAGCTGCCGCGCTACCATAATGGCGGCTCTCACCCCCTTTCGCGTCGCGAGATTCCTCCTTCGAATTTATTCAACGTCCGCACAGCGACGTATTAGCATCGATTTTCATTAAGTCGATCGGTCGCGCAGCCGACGATGCAGTCAAAGAAAAATTACCGTCTAATGGCCCGTCCCACGGCTTTTTCACGTATCCGGCATCGTAAACCTCCCAGCAGAAGCCGTATACTAACGTCGGCTACTGGATAGAACGCGATAAAACACGGAGAAAGAGGAGGACGAGGATGAGAGGAGGCTATCTGTTGCGTGCTGAGCACTGAGACCCACCAGGTCGGGGTTCCTGCGAGGGATTTATTAGAATAATTAAACAATCGACTGACACTGAGGGGTGAATAAAACGAAACTTTAGTAACGACTGCTCGTTGCAGAGGTGACAACTAACTACTACGTAAGAACAAAAGCGAATCGGTTACAGGAAAGATACGTACATGGCGTGTGTTACGTCTCAAGGAGGAACATTTCAAGTCAAGTGGGAAACTTGGTTGACGTTTAAACTATGAAAGTTTTAACGTTGACGTTTCAAAGTTGCAACGTTTGCGACAATGTCACGGATGATTTAGTTATGGCAACGCTGGATAGGTGTTATAAATTTTGCAGGCGTTCTATTCCTTTGTTTCGTCTCAAGAATCGAACGACCCAAGTCAAGGGGGAGACTTGGCAGACTTAGGTGGGCTGCAAAAATTTCTATTGCCATATTCGTGACAATGTCACAGATGACTCAGTTGTGACAGCGACTGGCTAGGTGTTATAGACCTCGCGTGCATCCTTTCCCTTCATTACATTTCAAAGATCGAATCTCTCAAGACTTGGTAAACTTATTTAGACTACGAAATTTTTGACTTCCACGTTCGTGACAATGTTACGGATGATTCAATTATGACAGTGGTTAGCTAGGTGTTATAAATCTCGTATACGTTCTATCCCTTTGTTCCGTCACAAAGACCGAATTTCCCAAATCATAAGACTTGGCAGACTTATTTGGATTACGAAATGTTTGACTGCCAAGTTCGTGTACAATGTCACGGATGATTCAATTATAACTGGATAGGTGTTATACATCTGGTATGAGATCTATCCCTTTCTTCTGTCTCAAGAACCTAATGCCCCAAGTCAAGTGGGAGACTTGGCAGACTTATTTAGACTGCGAAATTTTCGACTGCCACGATTGTGTGCAATGTCAAAGATGATTCTTAGTTATGGCAGCGGCTGGATAGGTATCATAGACCTCGTATGCGTTCTATCCCGTTGCAAGAACCGAATCTCCCAAATCATGAGACATGGCTGACTTATTTGGACTACGAAATTTTCAACTGCCACGATTGTGTGCAATGTCACAGATGATTCAGTTATGACAGCGGCTAGCTAGGTGTTATAAATCTCGCATGTGTTCCATTCCTTTGTTCCGTCACAAAGACCGAATCTCCAAAGTCACGAGACTTGGCAAACTTATTTAGGCTGCTAAATTTTTGACTGCCACGATTGTGTGCAATTTCACAGATGATTCAGTTATGACAGCGACTAGATAAGTATTATAAATTTTGCATGCGTTCCGTTTCAAGGACCAAATATCCCAAGTCAAGCGAGAGACTGTTTTACTTCTCTATCATCAGCGTCCCACGAGTCGCGGACACTCGGGTCACTCGGCCACCACTTGTGTCAATTCCTCGCAAGGTCCAATAAATCACCCTGAGACGGTGAACATGGCGATCCAAAGTTCAAACATCCACTACCAGCGAAAGACGTCGAAACCGATACACGCCCCTAACAGACATACCCAATTAATAGGAACGTAGGAAGCCACTACTCACTGCTCGCACTAACCAATCACGATACTCCTGAATTTATAAAATCACTGAAACAGGAGTCGAACTCGATAGTCAACACGAGATAAACCACGACCGAAGAGTTTCAATCGAGATACGTTGCCAAGATTCAACTCGATCATTCAAAAACCTAATCAGGTCTATATTAATTAAATTGGATCAAACTACATCCCTTCAGCACTGTCGCAATAGCGTAACGAGCCCTACAATCTGCGAAACTCTGACAGCGTGAGTTACAGTACTCGCAACCAGACTGCATGAGCGTTATAAATTGAATAGCTCACGGTTTCTGAGAGTTTCTTCTTATTGAATGTGTCATTAGCGAGAGTATCAATGTTTTCATGCAATACTAACCATACGACAGAACTGAGATACGATGTGCGCCATTTTTGTAAAAATAAGCGCCCTCCGTGTCAGAAAGCCAAACTACGCCGGGGGCCTGTAGGTGCCTTGCGTGTCACAAACGCAAAATTTCTAAGTGCCTATGGGCGCCCTCCGTATCACAAACGCAAAATTCCTAAGCGCCTATAGGCACCCTTCATATTACAAACGCAAAATTCCTAAGCGCCTATAGGCACCCTTCATATTACAAACGCAAAATTTCCAAGCGCCCATAGGAGCCCTCCGTATCACAAACGCAAAATTCCTAAGCGCCCATAGGCGCCCTGTGTATCACAAAAGCAAAATTTCTAAGCATCTATAGGCACCCTTCGTGTCACAAACGCAAAATTCTTAAGCGCCCATAGGCACCATTTGTGTCACAAACGCAAAATTTCCAAGCGCCTATAGGCGCCCTCCGAGTCACAAACGTAAAATTTCTAAGCACCTATAGGCACCCTTCGTGTCACAAATGCAAAATTTCTAAGCGCACAAATGCACCCTCCGTGTCACAAACGCAAAATTCCTAAGCGCCCATAGGCTCCCTCCGTGCCACAAACGCAAAATTTCTAAGGGCCCAAATGCGCCCTCCGTGTCACAAACGCAAAATTTCTAAGCGTCCATAGGCGCCCACAGTAGTCAAGGGGTTAAGAAACCGACACTTCGCATAACTCCGTGAGTACCTAAATTTCAAGTCCACGGCATCACTCGCATGGCATTGCGGCAGTGCAACCATTTTGTCGCGTATTGCCATTTTGTCGCGTGCAGCCATTTTGTCGCGTGCTGCTCGAGAAAGAACGGGAATCGAAGAGGCCTGTAAAAGTTTGGACGCGACTTATCACCAGACAATGTCCGAACAGGGTAAGTTGTGCATCTTAGGGGAATTTCCCGAAATGGTGGAAGAATGGAGACAAGGAACGTACGTTGGGTCGAGCTGGAAAATTCACGCGACTGCACCCACGTGGGAGAAAGGAGGGATAAATGGGGGTCCTTTGGAGAGGACCTTCCGCCATTATTGGCACGTACTTGCTCGGTAATAAATACGGCTATGTACAGTTGTTATCGGCCGTTATTTCTAATATACGTCACATTTATACATGCCGATATACGACGGCGGACCCATTGGGAGTCTTTAAATTTCGATGGCGCGCGGTAGAAATATTTCCCGATACGGTGAGAAATGGACAAGCTTTCGTGTGTGCATGTGTGTGCGTGTGATGATTTCAGCGAACTGGATTTTGGACGAAATTGTAACGAAAATTGGGTGTTTGCCGGTCTATTTCTCGGTAGTGACTTGTGCATTAATTTATTTGGAATTGCAATATATATATATGAAATCAATTAATTACAGAAATAAATTAAAAAATTTTAATTGCAGATTTTAAAAGAAATTCTTATTAAATATCACGAGTTCAATTATTTTGAAATTATATTAATTACTTATATCAATAATTACGTACAATGTAATGACAGTTTGTGTTTAATTTTCTAATAATTGAAGTGAATGTAGCGAAATTACAATAATTAGTAATATCAATACGTGAGAGAGATATTACTAAGTTAAATTGAGAAACGTAACAATTTTGAATAAAATTAATTTGCAATAAATAAATTAAATTAAATAAAAATAATAAATCAAAGTATATTTTATGTCATCAAAAATGTCACGAATAATTACGACTTGGATTAATTAGAAATAAAGTAAAAATCATATACGCAACTATAAATTTCGAAATTTTTCGCAATACTTTAGCTACGTTTTCTCGGTGTAATATTTAATTAATTTTTATATTTATATTTTAGTATTTATATATTTACATATTTACATTATATCATAACATTTATATTTATTAATCACATTAATTAATAATATGAACAAGTGAGGGAGATATTACCAAGTTAAATTGAGAAACGTAATAATTTTAAATAAAATTAACTCGAAATAAATAAATTAAATTAAATCAAAATAATAAATCAAAGTATATTTTATGTCATCAAAAAAGTCACGAATAATCACGATTCGAATTGATTAGAAATAAAATAAAAATCATATACATAATATATGTAATATATTATATTAATTAATAATATCTACAAGTGAGGGAGATATTACCAAATTAAATTGAGAAACGTAATAATTTTAAATAAAATTAACTCGAAATAAATAAATTAAATTAAATAAAAATAATAAATCAAAGTACATTTTATGTCATCAAAAAAGGTCACGAATAATCACGACTCGGATTGATTAGAAATAAAATAAAAATCATATACACAACTATAAATTTCGGAATTTTTCGCAATACTTCAGCTACCTATTCTCGGTGTAATACATCTCGCATTCAAATTTAAAAATCCCATCGAAACAGCACTTTCGTATCGAGAAAGATTCGTCCTAGATAACCAGCTTCAGGAACGTTAAAGTATATACACACGTCGTATATCAATCAACTTTTTCGTTTCATCGTTAGCTGCATTAAAAAAACTTGCACCGCTCTTGCATCAATCACGCGTACATGTTACACGGAATAGCTCACTGCTGACTTCTTTCTCTCAACGTTTTAGTACTAACTGTAATTTAAGAAAGACACTCATTACCATAACTCGCCGTCTAAAGTACCTCTTACACGCCGTGGCAGTTCCTCAAACTTTGGCCAAAAATTTCTTTTTCCAAACAACTTTTCTCTCCACGGTTTTGCGAACCTCGGCGAATAAATAGCAAGGACGGATACTGGAAAAATTAAAATCTCGAAAACCCTCGAAATTTGAAAAAAATTTTATACGTTTGTAATTCGAGTATATTTACGGGTCCTTGGTGATACGATTTTTGAAATATTACATACAGGAATAAAGAAAAAAAAAAAAAAAAAAAAAAAAAAAAAAAAGAGATCCGAGAAAATTACGAAATCGAAAAAATTGAAATTTTGAAGATCTGCGAAATCCAAAAAATTGAAATTTTGAAATTCTGCGAAATTCAAAAAGTTGAAATTTTGAATATTTTTCGTGATGTAAAAAATTCTAAATATGGGACTGCGATTTTTGAAGCGTATAATTTTGGAATTCCTTGGGACCAGACAAAATTTCTAGAATTCGAATTTAACCCTTTCACTCCTGCAGACACTGTATGACGTCGCGCTACAATATGGCTGCCGGATTGCAAACGTGATACAAAGTTCATGGATTTTAAAGCTGCTAGAGCTTAGAAAATTCTTTCTGAACGCAATCCAACTGTTCTAACGTGTCCTGCCATCTCCATAGGATAAGAGAGAAATTTTTTTCAATGCAATCCCTGCATTTCCTTTTCCTTTTATATTTCTACTTTTTTTATTTTTATTTTTATTTGTTATCATTAATTTTATACCCCTTAGACTGTAACGATTTTCTTGTAATCTTTCTAATGAAAATATTTCTCGAAATATTTTTTTGGAATTATTTTTGTGTCTTTGTGATTGGAAATATTAGAAATAGGAATGAGATTGTCAAAATTCTTCGAGATCAAGAAGATTTCGAGTTATCAGACTTCGAAGGGTGGGATTTCGTTCGTGATTAAAAATTCTGCATATGAAATCTTCTCTAAGAAAAGATATAAAATTGATGAATAAGAAAAACAGCATCTCATCATGGATTCATTAACGGTATTCTCTATAACACTTTTTAGTACATCCAATCTTTCTCAATCGAGAGAAAAAGTATATTAAATTCAGAAGAACTACAAATATTAGTCTCTTTAAATAAGGATTTGAATTATATATTTTTCTACACACTCTTATATTCCTGTTTCCTTTTTATTTAACGATCAATAAAAATTTGTATAAAAATTCGCTTGGGATTTCGATTCCCAAAATAACAAATTCCTCGTATAAAAGAAAACCAGTCTTTTGAGTTAAAAAAGATTCGAAGTTTATAAAATATGATTGTTGTCAAAGCGAAATATTTATCTGACAAAGCAAATGTCGAATTTTTTAAATTTCTCAGTATATATAGACACGTTATATAATGTTATATATATAGGTATATGTACATATACAAATGTATTATGATTATTAAAAAGAGAAATGCCTGATAAAAAATATTGTGATGTATTTTGCATAAAAGTTTGCACAATGATTCTCATAATACTTCGATTCTAGAAACACTCCTTGCATAAATAAAAATTAACACTTCGAGACTTCCAAACAGCCGAAAATTTCTCAAGTTTCGATATTAAAACCAATGAAACTTTCACGTTCCAAAAAATTGAAAAAATTCGAATACTGTGTCGTAAGCCATCTCTACGAAAAATTGCAACATTCACAATACAAAAAATTGGAAAATTTCGAAAATTAAATTGAAAGCCATCGCTACAAAAAAAAAAAAAAAAAAAAAAAAAAAAAAAAAAAAAAAAAAAAAAAAAAAAAAAAAAAAAAAAATATCGAATACTTGACGAAAAATCGCAACTTCCACGATTCGAAAGATTGGAAAAATTCTGAAATTAAGTCTAAAGTCATCTCTGCCAAAAATCGCAACATTTACAAACCAAAAAATAGGAAATATTCGAAAATTAAGTCGATAGCCGTTTCTACGAAAAATATCAAACACTGTAACGAAAAATTGCAATTTCGACGATCCGAAAAATTGGAAAATTTCGAAACTGAAATCGGATGCCATCGCTATAAAAAGATATCAGACAATTTGGCGAGAATTCGCGACTTTCACGTCCCAAAAAATTGCAAAAGTTCAAAAATTAAATCGGAAGGCATCTCTGCAAAAAATCGCAACATCCACGACTCTAAAAATTGGAAAATTTTAAAAATTAAATCAGAAGTCATCGCTACAAAAAAGTACCGAACACTTCGACAAAAATTCGCAACTTCCTCGGCCCAAAAAATTATAAAAATCCGAAAATTAAATCGAAAGGCATCTCTACGAAAAATCGCAACATCCACGACTCTAAAAATTGGAAAATTTAAAAAATTAAATCGAAAGCCATCGCTACAAAAAAAATACCGAACACTTCGACAAAAATTCGCAACTTCCTCGGCCCAAAAAATTGGAAAAATCCGAAAATTAAATCGGAAGGCATCTCTACGAAAAATCGCAACATCCACGACTCTAAAAATTGGAAAATTTAAAAAATTAAATCGAAAGCCATCGCTACAAAAAAAATACCGAACACTTCGACAAAAATTCGCAACTTCCTCAGCCCAAAAAATTGGAAAAATCCGAGAATTAAATCTGAAGCCATCTCCTGGAAAAACACCGAACACTTTGACGAAAAATCGCGAGGAACACGCGAAGTGCGTTGTAAAATGTTGGGAATCCGCGAGGTTAATGCCGCAAATAAAATGGTTTACGTCTGCCGCGTGTCATCCGGTCTTGTTACGCGAAACTCGGTCTGGATTTAACGATCGCAAGCCCGCGTACTGGTTATCGGTCGTTACTTCTGCTCTGTGTTACGTTCGCGTTACACCTGCGACAAGCAGGTAAGAAAGGCAGGAGAAGAAGTTCGCCTCCTATCCCACGAGAAAACGAGTTCCACGGCCCTTCCTCCCCAACCGACGTCCCTCTCTGATTTTATGCCTTTTAATCGATTCCTTGACACCGTGTTATTTAAACCAATTGCGTGCTTCTTGTATCGATAGTGTTAGGTGCTTCTTCCTTTCTTTTCCTCTTCTTTCCTCATTTTCCTTTCGTTTTTCCTCTTCGCGTTCCACGTTTATTTCGTATTTCAGGTATTCCACGCGTTTATAGCGTGTACGTGATGTAACCAAACGCCATTTTTACTCAATTTATCACGTTAATTATGCCTGATTTATGGTATTGGTTTAAAGCTTTCTTATTGGCCGGATTTTTGTGCAGATGTTGGAGTGGGATCGTTTCGTGTGTACGGTTTCGTAATTATTTTTTCCGATATTTAAGACAATGGTTTGAATACAAAATTTGGAAGATATGATTTTACGTTTATGACGCGGTAAAATAAAATTATTTTTCGAAAAGCGGCTAAGAATTAAATCGTTAGGTAGAATTCCTAGTAATTGAGAAACGTAGTAGTTTTAAATAAAATTAACTCGAAATAAATAAATTAAATTAAAATAATAAATCAAAGTACATTTTATGTCACGAATAATCACGACTCGGATTGATTGGAAATAAAATAAAAATCATATACACAACTATAAATTTCGAAATTTTTCGCAATAATTCTGCTATGTTTTCTCGGTTTAATACATCTCACATCTAATACATCTCTAATATATTCAAATTCATTATCTTTTTCTGTAACTTATGGTATATAAAAATACGTAGTTCTCAATATTTCGAATTTTGATTACCCTAATTGCAAGCATACTAATAGATTATTATAATAATCTTCTGCAATGGTATTCTTGGAATTGGAAGAATTTTTGGAACGTAAATAAATAATTTTAAGGAAGAAAATATAAATAAATATTATTTATTTACTTATTTATTTAAATTTACTAAAATTCTTCGTGCATATAATTACATATAATGCTATTAATTTAAATTCATAATTTTAAGAATAGATTGCTTGTATGTGTTTACACGTGTCTTTTATTAATTCGCCTCTCAGGATATTTTTGGATTTGAAAGAATTTTTTGAATAGAAATGAGGAAGGATTTTATACAGAAGAAAGTGCAAGTATGAATATTTACAGGCAATTAATAGCATGATTAATTATGGTACAAGATGTAAGTGGAGACAGAGTTAATTACACGTTGCAGAAGATGCATCTACAGATTTTTATTCGGTGAATAGATAATAAGCAGCTGAGAGAGTATATTAAACGATTTTCATGGTGAAAAGGTTAACCTTTATGGAATATGATATTATATAAGGTGGTAATGTACGAAGTACTCGAGAATATATATTACATTGCACTTTACTATATTACACTTGTTACATATAGCTAGTATTGCAGAAAATATATCATATATATATATTCGAGAATATATAATACACATGGGAAAATTTTTGGAAAATTTGTAGACGAAGAGGATAGGAAACTTGGTAGCAAAATTAGAAGAAAACTAAATGGAATGAAAAATAGGTAAGCTGGGACATGATGTTCAAATTCTCAAAATTTGAAACGGAAACTTCGCAAGATTTTGAAACTTTCGAAGCTTTCGAAACACGAAACTTTCGAAATTTGCTTGAAAGTAGTAATTTCATTTCGCGGAAGAGATATTCCGTTTTGAGAACTGATTTTATATTTCTATCACCATAACTCATCGCCAATCGGCTTACGCGTTTCGAATAATTTAAGATTAATTAATTTTTCTTTCATTTTCAATCATGAAAAATCATGCAACATATTAAGTTCTCCAAACTTCAAACATTTCTTAGTTTCGAAAAATCTACCTCTATCTTTAATATTTAATATCACGAAGAAGCACCAAATTTCTAATTTCAGAAACTTTGGACTTCCTTGAGTTTCGAGAAATTTTGATATTTATATAAAAAAATATTATTATTGTGAGTGTTGGTTTTATATGTGTGAATGCGAATGAGGTTGAATAAATGAAACTTATTTGCGATGATATAAATATAATTCTAGTCTAGTATGAATGATATTTGAGAAAATGTTTAGAAGAATGTTATGTGAGAGAAAATATGGGTATGTAACGGTTAATAAGAGTGAGAGAGAGAGAGAGAAGAATTTTCAGGAAAGTGCTAATCAATCTTTTGTTTAAAATAATTTACTGCAAGTAATTTTCATTATTTAAATATTTTTATCTAAATATACTAATTCGTTAACTATTAAAAAACGTAGAAGATATTGGTGTCCATTTTTATCCAGAATTTTCAACCCTTTATTTCCAAACATTCCAAATATTTTATTATATCTCTACCTCAAATATTAATTCAATAATATTTATTAAAATATCCTATTGTTAATAATGAAGAATATTTTGAAATATCACTATTATCCATAACATCTCCAACAATCCAATCTCCAGCACCAAAATCTCATATCTCACCCCACTTCAACAAACTCTCCAACTCCCTCCCCTATCTCATCCCGCACCGCCATTTAAAAACCAAACTACTCTAACCCAAAAACCTCTCTAAATATTAACTCGCATCGAATTGTGAATTTTTATTCGCAGAATTTTTCCATATTCCTGATTCCACTTCGATGCTTCAATTACGAAGAAATGATCCTTCCAGACGAAGATTAACAAGTTCCGTGCCACGTGTACCATTTGTGGTACACGTTAAACTTGATCTGCAGGCCACGTGTACCATAAATGGTGCACGCAGCCATATTTATTTAATGCGCTGCAAACATGTTTTACGACAAATTTAATTCTGTTAAAAATATATTTCCACTAAAGGAATGAGGAATTATACAAAATGCAGTATAGAACAAAGCACAAAAATTTGTTTAATTGTTATATATACAATAATTATTAATTACACGTAATGGTTGACTTTATTAAAGCAAGGGATGCATAAAAATGGTTTATTCGGGCAATCACTGAAAAACGTCACTACTCTTCTAGTTCTTTTTACTAATCGAAAATTTTCCAACTAACTGACTTTTACAGTCGAACCGATCGCAGTGCCACGTGTGCCATAAATGGAACACGGTGTGATGACTACTCTAAACAAGCTAATTACTTATGAATTGACGATGTAATAACACACTGCGTGATAATATACCAATTTTTAGCCAAAACGACAAATGGCTTGGAGATCATGTCGAGCAAAAACGGTTTGGCACGAAACGTATTAATGTATACTTAAATATATTATATAACAAGATATGGTGGAAATAACGAGTATATGTAATAATATTTCAACCGTAATAAAAGCTCGTATTAATTTTCTCAAAAAAATTCTAAAATTTCCAATATTAACGCATCAAGGTAAAATTATAGGAAAAACATTTGCCAGCTCTTTCATTCTTTATCTCCAAACCACATAACCTACACGATCAGTTAAAGATTCTCGATTAAAGTCCATCAAAGTATATCAAGATTCGCCAATTGTCTATTTTCCTTCAAACAAAAGCTCTTCATCTTCAAACCACATAACCTCTACTATCGATTCGAGTCTAAATTAAAATCCATCAAAATGCACAGAGAAAATTAACCAGTTTTTCAATCTGTTCTCCAAATTAGACTCATCCCTTATTCCTTCATCTTCGAGCCACATGATCCCAGCTATCAATTGAAGAGTCGAAATTAAAATCCGTCAAAATACACAAAGCACGATTTCCAAATTTCCAATCTCTTCTCCAAACAAATTTCACCCTCTCCTTCTTCATCCCCAAACCATGCTACCCTATTAACACTAGACTGTCGGATGTTAGATATATATCTATTTTGCCTGAAATGAGTCAATTTCACTCAAACATCAAAATTGAAATTTTTTAAAAAAGATAAAATTTTATTTTAAAGAAACCTTCTTCGAAACAATTTCTGCACATATATTCTGTTTTTAAAATACATTTTCCGCAGACTTTTGGGGAGACAATACGATCCTCATTCGACAGGGTTGGGTGACGATACTTGGGATTCGACTAACGAAAACGACCAACTCTAAATACACATATGATTTATATAATATACGCAAAAAAGGAATTTTATAAACAAATATACAAATGATGAATTAAAAACAAGGCAATTGCAAATTGATAACCACAGGATTCCTTCGTATTATATTAACTCGGATCGAGTCGATTCTGCCTCTTATCTCGATACCTAAATCGCAGAGCCCTAGCCAAACCTGAGCCTCTAGAACTCAATGCAGAAGTGCAGAGTCGGCCATTCTTGCCTGACCTTCTAAACTCTCGAATCGCAACAGCTCCATTCCGAAGTTTAATAACCGTCTTAAAACGCGCGAACGTTGGCTAACCGAATCACCAAGGCGTCCCGACAACTTTCCGTTTTCATCGAGTGATCGGCACGCTCCTTCCATCCCGAGGACTCGATTTCGTAGACGGCCGTGGAACACTTAGCCACCGATCCATCGGCGCGAAGTAGGAGGCTGCGAGTTTAATTTAAGACGATCGAAACATCCGCGGAATTCTTAAGCGAAACGCTCGATTTGTCCGGCCGTGTATTCCTATCCACACAAGAGTGTCACGAGCCTGAACGTTGAGTAGAAACCGATCGGTTGGTGACGAGGCACGATTGCGTAGTAGGCCAAGAATAGAGGGGTACGATCGGTCGTGTTGCTCGCGAGGCGATCTCGATCCGAATTTTCGCCGTTCATTTGACGAGAGCCACGAGAGGGACTGTTAGAGGCGGAATAGGAAGCTTCAAAGGAATCCCGAGCACGGGGCTGAGGATTATCGGGGCTCCATGTCGATTTCGCGCGGCAACGTTAAGACGGATTTAAACGGCAGTCGGAGAAGTCGCTATTTCCTCATCGATCCGCGTTTAACGCGAATGCGTGAGAGTCGACCGCGACTGAGGGATTGCGGAAGTTAGAGGTCTCGGTGAGCAGGAGTTCGCGGGATCAGAGAATCTTCCTTTCCGAAATGGTGCGCGTTGATGAGGAGATTTGGTTGGGGATCTTGGATCACGGATTCATCATGGTTTGGTGAATATTAACCCTTTGCACTACGATGACGAGTCTCGTGAGCACGATCATGTGATGTATCCTTTGCCATGTAATGATATTTTAATTAACCGGGAATAAAATTGAAAGAAATTTAAAAATTTTTGTGTAATGATATCATCAGCGAAATAGACGTATGGGAGTTAAATAAAATTAAATATTTTTCGATATAGAATTTTTATGAAATGGGCCAGGTTGATGAGGAGATTTGGTTGGGGATCTTGGATCACGGATTCACCATGGTTTGCTGAATATTAATCCTTTGCACTACGATGACGAGTCTCGTGAGCGCGATCATGTGCTGTATTCTTTATCACGTAATGATATTTTAATTAACCGAGAATAAGATTGGAAGAAATTTTAAAATTTTTGTGTAATTTTGTCATCAGTGGAATAGACATATGAGGGTTAAATAAAATCAAATATTTTTCGATATAGAATTTTTATAAGATGAGGCAGGGGTTGATGAGGAGATTTGGTTGGGGATCTTGGATGACGGATTCACCATGGTTTGGTGAATATTAACCCTTTGCACTACGATGACGAGTCTCGTGAGCACGATCATGTGCTGTATCCTTTATCACGTAATGATATTTTAATTAACCGAGAATAAGATTGAAAGAAATTTAAAAATTGTTGTGTAATGATATCATCAGTGGAATAGACATATGAGGGTTAAATAAAATCAAATATTTTTCGATATAGAATTTTTATAAGATGGGGCAGGGGTTGATGAGGAGATTTGGTTGGGGATCTTGGATGACGGATTCACCATGGTTTGGTGAATATTAACCCTTTGCACTACGATGACGAGTCTCGTGAGCACGATCATGTGCTGTATCCTTTGCCATGTAATGATATTTTAATTAACCGGGAATAAAATTGAAAGAAATTTAAAAATTGTTGTGTAATGATATCATCAGTGAAATAGACGTATGGGAGTTAAATAAAATTAAATATTTTTCGATATTGAATTTTTATGAGATGAGGAGATTTGGTTGAGGATCTTGGATGACAGTGAATGGTATGGTGAATATTAACCCTTTGCATATACGATGACGAGTCTCATGAGTGCGATCATGTGCTGTATCCTTTGTCACGTAATGATATTTTAATTAACAAGAAATCAAATTGGAAGAAATTTTAAAATTTCTGTGTAATTCTGTCATCAGCAGAATAAACGTATGGGGGTTAAATAAAATTAAATATTTTTCGATATTGAATTTTTATGATATGAGGAGATTTGGTTGAGAATCTTGGATGACAGTGAATGGTATGGTGAACATTAACCCTTTGCATATACGATGACGAGTCTCATTAGTGCGATCATGTGCTGTATCCTTTGTCACGTAATGATATTTTAATTAACCGAGAATAAGATTGGAAGAAATTTAAAAATTTTTGTGTAAGGATATCATCAGTGAAATAGACGTATGGGAGTTAAATAAAATTAAATATTTTTCGATATAGAATTTTTATGAGATGGGGCAGAGGTTGATGAGGAGATTTAGTTGAGGATCTTGGATGACGGTGAATGGTTTGGTGAATATTAACAATACTTCAAAAATAATTACAATACCTAGTAAATATTTAGACAAAATATTTTAAAAACTGGCAATACATCTGGAATTTTTCGTAATAGTAAACGTAGACAATAATTTATGAAAATGAGAAAAGTAATCAAATAAAATCAAATATGGAGCATTGACACTGTAATTAATAAATTTATAATTAATGACATTTATTAACCCTTTGCACTCAAGAGGTGACTCTCAGTCACAGTTTGTTTCAATGCTATAACTTAAATAATGAATAAGAAATGATAATTATACTATAACTACATACGTGATATCGAAATAAAATAATTCTAACATAATCTTTTTCTATTTTAACATAAGGATTATCAGCGAGCTTATAAAATTCTAAATGCTTCAAATTGCTATTTACAACGAAAAAATCTTCGAGTTGAAAAGGTTAATATTTAATAAGACGGTACAAATAAATATTATTCCCACTTTCGAATAAATACTTTCGTAATCTGACTAAGAGGATCACTTTCCATCATCATCTCAAACGTAGATTACAATTTTGATATTTATTTATTTTTATTTTATTATTTTTATTTTTATTTTATATTTTTTTTAATTTTTTTATCTTCAAAAAATCCAAGCTTTATACGAATCCTATGCTTGCAATTAAACACGCTCTTATCGTTCCAATCTCAACATACACGCAGAGTATTATCTTCGAAGCTTGCATGTAACGCTTGCATTCATTTATCAAACGCTCGGAACAAAAGCGATCGAATTCTTTCGCGAGTCAGTGTCAATCATTTGATCCGTAGAATTTATTTACACCTCTGTCTGTGCGTATTTTTATGAAATAATAGGCGATTTCGCGGTCACCCTGTAGATATATAGAAACGATACACGGCATATTAGTTACGCCAGTGCTTCTAAAGACGAAGAACGTTCGATGGTGTCGGTGAGTGGAAATGGAATCTCGTTTCGTTTAGAAAAAGGAAAAAAGAGAGGAAGTAGGAGAATTTTGGAACGCACGTATACTCGTTCGCGAGTGAAAATAAAATCGTGCCACGATCGTTCCATTCCAAGCACCTTAAATCGAGTTCCCGACATTTATCTTTGTTGGCCGGCCATCAAAGAGAGAAAACGGTTTAAGGAAATCCGGTGCACGGGAAATTACGAAAATCGATCGTCGTTCGAGCATTAAGAGAGACGTACAAACGGTGGGGATATTTTATAGAATTTTCTAGGGAAATAGTGTTCGAAGTCGGCATACGTTTGAAGTCTCCGTGTGTATCGAAAATACTGAAAAATTTGCGTAATCAGGGATATAGAGCAATTCTCACGATGAGAAATTTTTAGATAGTGTACATATGTTCTATTTTCCCTTTGATCATAAAACTTTAACTATTGTGCATAAAATTTGGGAAAAATATTGTCTATGGCTGCGAATGAGAATTATAATTGTTGATTTAGTAATGCCTGAATTATTAATATTTAAATGCATCGTGATGTTAATTTGTTTTATATAACACAAAGTAGTATAAAATTTGTGTGCTGTTTACATACATTTCTTTCAATTTTTAGAGAAGACACTATTTATTGAAGAATTGTAATTGTTATTTTTAAAAGAGGAATTATTGTACTGCCAATTTATATAATTTATTATGAATAACAGGAAATGCCACAAGAGTTCCATTTTCAGAAAAGACACTATTTATTGAAGAATTGTAATTGTTATTTTAAAAAGAGGAATTATTGTACTGCCAATTTATATAATTTATTATGAATAACAGGAAATGCTACAAGAGTTCCATTTTCAGAAAAGACACTATTTATTGAAGAATTTTAATTGTTATTTTTAAAAGAGGAATTATTGTATTGCCAATTTATTTAATTTATTATAAATAACAAGAAATGCTACAAGAGTTCCATTTTTAGAGAAGATACTATTTATTGAAGAATTATAATCGTTATATTTAAAAGAGGAATTATTTTACTGCCAATTTATTTAATTTATTATAAATAACAGAAAATCCTACAAGAGTTCCATTTTCAGAAAAGACACTATTTATTGAAGAATTATAATTGTTATTTTTAAAAGAGGAATTATTGTACTTCCAATTTATTTAATTTATTATAAATAACAGAAAATGCTACAAGAGTTTCATTTTCAGAAAAGACACTATTTATTGAAGAATAATAATTGTTATTCTTAAGACAGAAATTATTGTACTGTCAATTTATTTAATTTATTATAAATAACAGGAAATCCTATAAAATTTGCAAATTTTTTATATACATATACACGCATAGATGTGTATATATACACATACATGAATAAATATTATCTTTGCTTATCCTAACTATGAAATCGAAATTATTGTACTGCAAAAAAAAAATAAATAAATGCTACGTATGTTGAAATATTATAACTACCACATTTACAAAAATAATTACTTTCATTAGAACCAGAATTATTAATAGCTTGAGCAAAATACGTCACAATATCAATAGATTATAAATAACAGAAAATACTAGAAAATTTCGAGATTTCTTGCATGCGTGTTCACCTAAACAATTATTTGCTTTCCCTTTTCTAACCACGAGGCTTTAATTATTGCTTTCAGCTTAAACCGAAAAGAAAAAGAAAAAAAAAATATCGTACCTACGTTAATTTCATTTTCATTATTATTTTAACGAGAATATTTATTGTCCTATTAGCATTTAAATTACTGCTAACCAAATACCTTACGAAACGAATTCGTTGCGCGTAACAAAAAGCACAACAAAGCCCAGGTTTAAAAATATTTTTTACATACACTCGTAGACAAATTTCTCTCTTCCTCTATTTATAAAGCTGCACCGAATTACATAACGCCAACGTATGAAAAGCACCGTGAACAACTTGCACAATCGAAGCAACTCGTCAAAGCACGAGTAAATAGCGATAATTAAAAATTAATCACACTGCTCCGACATACCGTTCCACGATGAAATACCTGACCTGCCGATCTTATCTCGCGTCACGCGAGACACTTCAACCTTCAACGATAACCAAACAAACGACCGTGGAAACAAAAGGCCGTTTCCACGCTGGTGGTAACGCGAAAATAAAGAGAAACATAAACAAAAGACTGTGTCACTTACGGCCAGTGTTGAAATCGCCAGGCACGTTTGTTCGACGACCTCAGTGACCAGCTGATACACACGGTGGCACCGCAGTCGACTGTACTTGCCAGTTCCACTACACTCGTGGCCCATTCCCTGAATTCCCCTGAATTCTGCCCTCACACACGCACACACACTCCCGTCGCCGGCGATCGCAATTTAACTCTGTCACGGTTCACTTCGGACAAAGAGATTCCGCGGGCCCCGAATAGCAAGAATCCGAAAAGGGAGACCGGCGAACGCACAGTGACAACGTGTCAAGCAAGACGACGTTAGACCTCCCTACCACTTCCCCATCGCGGCGGACAAAGGGATTAGGGGTGGTCAGCGCGCGAACCTCGAGAAGTACGTTCACAGAGCCACGAGTCACTCCCGAAGCACGGCCGACTCGGCACGGAAGTGACGGAAGTCACGCGCCAGTTAGGACACTCTTCGATGACGGACACACGCTCGCCGGCAATTAGTTGCACGGTCGCCACTCGAATTTCAAACGGTCGAGTACCCTCGTGACTGCGAGCGAGCCATCTAGCGATCGCCGCGTCGATGACCGTTCGGGGGAAAAAAACTCGAAAGTCACTCGACGAATCGATAGGAGCTGAACGGCACTCGCGTCGCTTCGAAAGTTCGCGGTCGAATGTTCGAACGAGCGCGATCGCGGCGGCGAACGAAAATCGTGTCTCGTGCTGAGTCACGCGATATCACGCGACGAGCGTATCACTCGTGTCGTAAACCGTGGTCCGAAGCTTGCCTCGCGAGCACGATGCGGTTAGAGCGGTAGCCGAGCGAGCGACGCGAAAACGTGAGGCGGCTGTCGCGTCGCTGAGGCGCGAAGTTAGACGCGACAGGTGCAAACGGAGAGAAGCGAGGCGAGGCTGCGCGCGCATCCACAGAGTACGACACGGCTCGCGGCTCGCGAGAAACTGCCGGCCGCGCGTTAACGCCATACCCGACCGCCCCTTTCGAACCGAGATCTGGCGCAGGTACCATCCCTTTCTTGCCCCCACCACGCCGGCACCCCGTCCTCTGCACCCTCGCCACTTTCGACCTTTCTACGCGCATCCCCTTTCTAACTTATCCCGGACCTGGATCGGGCCAATCCGACCCCCATACCACTTGTGTCACCTGCCACCCCTGCCATTCTTAGCGCAGCTACTAACCCTTCTTTCTTTTACTTTTTATTTCCATAATTTTTTACTTCTTTTTTCTTTTTATTTACATTTATTTATATTTGATACTTGGTGTGTTTTGTGAGGAATTGGAGGGTAGGAGTTATTACTGTTTGGTGATTATGTGTCTTATGTCGGATGATTTATAAGGGAGTTGAATTTTAATTTAATTTGATTAATGAAAGCTATAGTTGTGTAGAGTGTAACAAATGAAGCTGGTGTCTTTCGTTTGCAAACTTTGATATTTTGAAATTAGATGTAAATGATATTTCGTCGTAAATTTTCTTAGTGTGATATAATTGCAATTTAGGAAACCTAACCTAAACAGTACTACCCATTTTTCTTTTTCTTTAATCTAATTTACTTTTTTCTTTCTTTCTTTCTTTCTGCTTTTGTATTTCGATATAAGAATGTTCTTTTTAAGGAACTGAGATTAATTTTAAACATAGAACGATTGAAAACTATAGTAATTCAGATTTTAACAAAAATGAAACGAATGCCTTTCATTTAGAAAATTTGATATTTTGAAATTAGATGTAAATGATACTTCGTCGTAGATTTTCTTAGTATGAGTAACATAATTGCAGTAAAGGAAACCTAACCCTAAACAGTACTACCAATTTTTCTTTTTCCTTAATTTAATTTAATTCTTTCCTTTTCCTTTTTTTTCTGTTTTTGTATATGGATATAAGAATATTCTTCTTAAGGTGCTAATTGAATAATTTACTGAGATTAGTTTTAAAAATAGAACGATTGGAAATTATAGTAATTCCGATTTTAACAAAAATGAAACGAGTGCCTTTCATTTAGAAAATTTGATATTTTGAAATTAGATGTAAATGATACTTCGTCGTAGATTTTCTTAGTATGAGTAACATAATTGCAGTAAAGGAAACCTAACCTAAACAGTACTACCAATTTTTTTTTTCCTTTATTTAATTTAACTTTTTTTTCCTTTTTTTCTGTTTTCGTATTCGATTATATCAACGATTTTTATAAGGGATTGATAATATAATTGATTGTGCGGAATTTTCAAATAGTATTTAGAGATTACAAGACTCATTTATGTAAATTAGTGGTAGAGTTTTGTTTCGCAGATTTGATATTTGTTTTAGATGTAACATGTGTGTGAATGTTGTTGGAATACGATGTTTAGTTGGAGTTAAATAACCCGACAGGTGTTTGCAATTCAAAACACGAGGGATATGTATCTCTAATAATTTATTGTTAATTTGTGGTGATGTATAGTTCTGATGTATACTTTCTAAAGAAATTACTTTTTGAAAGGAATAATTTACAAACTGATACACAAAGTTATATATCGTAGAAAAGGAAAATAGAACTAATTTTCATTAAAAACATATAGTAAAATTATATCAATGAATAAAAACAAAAATAGAAAAATTGAAAGATACATAAAGAATTTAAACATTTTAATGATTTGTCATCTATTAACATGCACATGTAATATTTACATAATGTATTTGTGTATGTTATATACATCGTATTAAAAATATTTATATAATATAAGTATATAAAACGTGTTGAATATTAAACCACATAATATACATAAAATCTACAACTATTACGAGGTCAAGGTTAATCATGATTATCAGTAATAATTAACGAAACATTTAAAATCTTGTTTAAAGCGTTTTAAAATCAAATGAATTTAAATACGATTTTTGGAAAAGAGATAAAGTTCCCGATGCTTCTTCGTCTCTGATTGATTTCGTTACGTTAATATATTCCAGTGAAAATAATAGCAGAAAATAAAGCGGCAGAGAAAGACAATTTTCCAAGCATTCACAGGAATTAAGGTTCGCTGCACGTAACAGTAATTTACGTTTCGATTCACCCACGATTTCGTATGAAAAGAAGGAAAAATATGGATGATAATGAATACACACCAGACTGAGTAGAAAATCAGTTACGCTGAAATTATTTACTCTACGTTTACTCATTACGAATCCAATGAATTATCAAAATGATCGAGAGTAATATCCGAAGCTTCGAGTAATCGATTTTTCTCGATTATTGCCTGGCAGAATTTTCGACTTATAAATAAATTACGAATTCCGAAGGTACGATGATACATTGCATACGATTACATACTCATTTGCCAGGTTATGCATTATTCAAAGGAAGAATCCTTTCGTGAAGAGGAAAAGAAAGCGGATAATTCTAACCTCTGCTAAATTTAATTAGCAGAAATCATAACCTCGGTAAAAGTTTGTCGGTTCTCACTCCTTTTCAAAATGAGAATATTTGTACGAGAGTGATATAAATAAACGATGTTTCATTCTGATCATTGCAAACTGGCGAAACCTAATGATTAATCAAAGTTGCTATTCACCCTAATTAAAGTACATAAGTCTTTATTGTCTAGTCATCTATCTACTTTTTTGAATCTATATATACATCAAAAATCAACGAATTTATCATTTTTTGGTGTCATATATACTCTGCAAATTTTATTTAACCAGATTTATAATTTTAATTATTACTGTTATATTATTATTATATATTGTTATAATTATTATTGTTATGTTATTATTAATTATAATGCTGTATTATGACTCGAGGTGTTAAAATGGTAATTAATGTACATTCCAAGAATAACATTTTGCTGTATAAATAAGATATATGTACATATTCATTTGTACATTTATATACGCAACAAACTGATTATTTCCTAGATTAATTAACTCCACGGAATAAAAAGGAGGAATTTATTATAAATACAAAAGACTAGGCATCAATAGAGTATTTTGATATTAAAATTTAAAAAGATTCGAAAAGTGGAATTTTTCACTTTGACTTATGAATATGTAATTTATCAGTTGAACGCTTTTCAGTGGCTATCGCTACTAAAATAAAATTAAAAATAAATTCAGAATGAGAATAAAAAGTAGGAATACATATATTTTTTAAAATAAATTAATTTTAATTTTTTTGGCACTCACGTCGTTACATTATTTAAGTTTTATAATATAATTATGGGTAAATAATATATTTAAAGACGGAGAAGATATAGGAATTTATTGATTAAGATTAAGGAATTTATTTTAGGAAAAAATTTTAGTTGAAAAATTAGAAGGCTGACGAAAAATCTTGCTACGTGTCAGAAAAAGGAGCTATATTCCATTTTCTCTGAAAAATTATAATTGCATCATCGTGCAAGATGAATTTCGGAGAAGAGCCAAAGTGGATCAAACTTGATTCTAAGATTAGGATCGCCGACCGCAAAGTCACGGAAATCGCAGTGCGAAATCCATGAATACGATGCAAGGTCTCCATGAACGAAATATCCCGATTACGAGTCTCGAACGTTTTATTATTATACTTATATCGAAACTATCGTCACGTATAGTGACGTGAAGAATACCGAAGGATCCGGCAATTTTTATTAACACATTTATTTATGAGGAATAGTCAAGTTTACTATACTCAAAAAATAAAAATAAACAATTACGTATAATAGGGTTTTCAGCAATTTCTAAATTAGGGTTTACCAATAGGAGCCATAAGGACCTTTAATTTCTGGATTCACACGAAATTGTATATACCGGCAAAGAAAGACACTCGGATAAGCAATTAATTGTAAAAATAATTAACGAATTAACATTCGTTAGTTAATTAGCTATAAACTTAATATATACAAAATTATATTTAATATAATTTAATATAAATTTAACAAAATTTAATAATTAGCTATAGTACTCTGTTTCCTAATAATCAGAATGACTGTCATTCACACGGAAAATTTAATAGTCAAATTTATAGAATTACATATTTACCCAGTTTGTGACAAACAGATACAAATTTTCCACCTGGATTTCTTCATATTTGGAAGGCTTGAAATTTTGGAAAATTTCAAAAGCATAATAAAAATTTCGAAAATATTCAAAAGTATATATATCAAATTTTTGTATATACAAAATTAATTACCAAGTTATAATAATTTAATAAAACCAAGATATCAGTTCTTCAAAACAATTATTCCATATAACCATTCGTCGTAATCACATTTCGAAAACCTAACTCCACATTACAATAGTTTTGAGAAAGTATTAAATAAGTATATAAATAAATTCCTTGTATATACAAATTTAATTACCGAGTTATAATAATTTAATAAAACTATGATATCAGGTCTTCAAAACAGTTATTCGATATAACCATTCGTCGTAATCACATTTCGAAAACCTAACTCCACATTACAATAGCTTTGAGAAAGTATTAAATAAGTATATAAATAAATTTCTTGTATATACAAATTTAATTACCAAGTTATAATAATTTAGTAAAAGCGAGATATCAGTTCTTCAAAACAATTATTCGATATAACCATTCGTCGTAATCACATTTCGAAAACCTAACTCCACATTACAATAGCTTTGAGAAAGTATTAAATAAGTATATAAATAAATTTCTTGTATATACAAATTAAATTACCAAGTTATAATAATTAAATAAAAGCGAGATATCAGTTCTTCAAAACAGTTATTCGATATAACCATTCGTCGTAATCACATTTCGAAAACCTAACTCCACATTGCAATAGCTTTGAGAAAGTATTAAATAAGTATATAAATAAATTTTTTGTATATACAAATTAAATTACCAAGTTATAATAATTTAATAAAACTAAGATATCAGTTCTTCAAAACAGTTATTCGATATAACCATTCGTCGTAATCACATTTCGAAAACCTGAATCGACATTACAATAGCTTTGAAACCCTAGTCAGGTATCCTGTTTGTCAACACTGAAGGTGTCGACTGCTCCTTGCGATTCACGTGTTCGGCGAGTAAACGGCACGACAAGGTGTCGTTATGTCCAGCCACGGGATCATTGTACACAAGCTCCGCAGGGATATTAATCCTTGTACAAAGGTGTCTAATAATTAATCAAAATCGTTGCGGCAGTTGGAGAACGGAAGGGACAAACGTTCGAGGCCACTTCCGGCTTATTATTGCGATTCATCTGTCGACTATCTAGCCAAGATTTATTCCGCGTCTTTCACCAACGCCGGCTTCTTTGCCTCGGCCCGAACGCAGACAGCCGGATCTCTTTCTCCCTTTACTAGTACCTCGCGTTTATCCGGCTGTCTGCTAGCCCGATTTGCTCACAAAAGGCCAGACCATGGAACAATAAAGGCATCCTGACGCTTCGCGTTGAGATTTGGCTTCACGCCTGACGAATTTAAATCGGGACCAACCGAATCTGGCTCCGTGTAATCGAACCTTTTCGTTATCACGGAAGTCACTGCTTCTTCCTAGGTGTCAGGTGCTAATGTCTTTAGTAGCCATTGTTGCGTCTGTTCTTTCAATTTTCTTTTCAGAAATACGGACTTTTTATGCCTCCTGAGTCGTTTTTAAAGGCTAGTTTGAGTGTCTGTGAATACATAGTTCTCTTGATGGAATTTTTATTACCAGGAATTGGCGAATTATAGTGTGTCCACGAGTTGGGTTGCCGAATAGACAATTTTGTTTTAAATATTTAATCGTGATTGGGAAACAGTAGTGATAGGTGTATTAGATATCTTTGGCATAGTTGCTAAGTGTCTGTGAATAGTCCTTTTGGTAGAATTTTTATCACGTGGAATTAAGGAATTATAGTGTGTCCACGAGTTGGGTTGTCGAATAGACAATTTTGTTTTAAATATTTAATCGTGATTGGGAAACAGTAGTGATAGGTGTATTAGATATCTTTGTCATAGTTGCGAAGTGTCTATGAGTAGTCCTTTTGGTGGAATTACTAACACGTGGAATTAAGGAATTATTTTGTGTCGACATGTTGGATTGTCAAATGAATGATTTTGTCTTAAATATTTAATTATGATTGGGAAACAGTAATGATAGGTATATTAGATATCTTTGTCATAGTTGCGAAGTGTCTGTGAATAGTCCTTTTGGTGGAATTACTATTACGTGGAATTAAGGAATTATTTTGTGTCCACAAGTTGGGTTGCCGAATAGACAATTTTGTTTTAAATATTTAATCGTGATTGGGAAACAATAGTGATAGGTGTATTAGATATCTTTGGCATAGTTGCTAAGTGTCTGTGAATAGTGTTTTTGATGGAATTACTATCACGTAGAATTAAGGAATTATTTTGTGTCGACATGTTAGATTGTCAAATGAATGATTTTGTCTTAAATATTTAATTATGATTGGGAAACATTAATGATAGGTGTATTAGATATCTTTGTCATTATTTCTAAGTATCTATGAATAGTCCTTTTCGTGGAATTTTTATCACGTGGAATTAAGGAATTATTTTGTGTCCAGGTGTTGGATTGCCAAATGAATGATTTTATCTTAAATATTTAATCATGATTTGGAAACAGTAATAATAGGTATATTAGATATCTTTGTCATAGTTGCTAAGTGTCTGTGAATAGTCCTTTTGGTGGAATTACTATCACGTGGAATTAAGGAATTATTTTGTGTCGACATGTTGGATTGTCAAATGAATGATTTTGTCTTAAATATTTAATTGTGTTTGAAGAATAATAATAATAGGTATATTAGATATTTCTGTCATGCTCTCTAGGTGTCTCGATAGTTTTCCTGATACAATTTTTGTTGATGTAAATGATTTTGACATGCTAGATTGTTTAATGAATAACGATGTTTAAATATTCAATATTTTGTTTAATCTTTTAATTATTATAGAAACGACTTTAAGAAAAATTATAAAGAATTCGCGAGGATCTTTTCCAATATTTCCCAAATGTAAAAATTCGATAAAATTTATTTTTTCTTTTTTTTTTAATTTGCAACTTCTTCTCACATATTTAATATACTAATATGATAGAAATCAAAGCAGTATGATATTTATATTTAATTACGTTTGTATTTGAACTGAAACTGATATTAATTTCGTCAAAAGCAAAATGTGTATTTTCTTCTATAAATAATCAGACCTTGTTCCATCATTTAATTCAAAATTACCATCTCTGTCTACCTATGACTATCTTCTTTATTTAAGATTTATGCTCCATAAATTTCACGAACATTTCTATGGGCGTATTACCTTTCTTAAATTCGTGAAGCATACAATACTGCAAAAGTGAATTTCACTGACACACATTTTCAAAATCTCTCTGAAATTAAAGAAGAATAATCTGAACACTTCTAATACATGATTTAGTGTGAAGCATCGCTTTTTGAAACATATAAGAGCATTTCGTCGAAGCATAACGATATCAAGAAATGACATTATTTCTAAGAAACTAAATAAATTATTTATCTAGAAAACTTGCATCAAATCCAATTTTATTCTACACTGTGGCATACTTTCGTGACAAAATATGAAATTATATCTTTATAATATTAAAAATCGGATATTGAAATTTAGAGGTTAGAAGTTAAAGAGGGAAACAAAGGATTTGTAGAAAAGTAAATAAATTATTTATCTAGAAAATTTGCATCAAATCCAATTTTATTCTACATTGTGGTATACCTTCGTGGCAAAATATGAGATTATATCGTTTGATAAGGTATCTGTAGTTAAATATCGGATATTGAAATTGAGAGGTTAAAAGTTAAGGAAGGAAACAAAGGGAAATTACATTTTCGCAAAAACACGCAAATTCAGCTTTGCGATATTATTAAGGCTTTGAGAATCTTGTAATATGTCTGATAAGGGGTTACCGACTGTTGTTTAGAGCATACTTCAAAGACTTCGAGATGAAAGAAACCTAATGTTCTCCCTTTACGAGCGATTACGTGGGGAAAGGAAATTCTTCTTTAAAGGGAACGCGTGGTTTGATTTTATGACAATAATGGAAATTAAGCTCTCTGTCTGTAGCATCGATACGTGCATTCTATAGGCGTGCACGAATTCATACTGCTTCGTTCTATAATTATATTATAAATTATAATTTGAATAATGTAATACTCTAAGGTGCAATTAAATTATCATTACAATAATATATAAATGTTATAAAAGTGAAATTATTGTTATATAATATAATACTCTAAGGTGTAGTTAAATTATAATAATATAATATTATAGCATAATACTAATAATATAACATAATATCAACAAAATTGAAATTGTAATTTGAATAATGAAATATTCTAAGGTGTAGTTAAATTATCATTACAGTAATATATAAAAATTATAAAAGTGAGAATATTGTTATATAATATAATATTATGGTACAATATTAATAATATAACATAATGTCAATAAAATATAAATTGTAATTTGAATAATGTAATACTCTAAGGTGCAATTAAATTATCATTATAATAATATATAAATGTAACAAAAGTGAGAATATTGTTTTATAATATAATATTCTAGTACACTATTAATAATATAACATAATATCAGCAAAATATGATAGAATATTATAATAACATAATACCACAATATCACAATAAAATTAATTTTACTTATTCCATTATTTAATAATATATTACAATTAAATACATCTTTCATCGACGAACCTACTTAACTCTGAACATCGTGGACTAAAGAGTCCCCGTTTTATCTGCTTTATCTAACTCACAGCTTAAAAAGTAAATAACATAAAGATAAAAAGCTGCTCAAACAATAAAATCAAGGTTTTTAGGCCTCCCAAAAAATTCCAGTACCTAAACACCTTTAAAGCTTGTCTAAATTTCACATTCTTACTTATATTCTACTCATGATCCATCTATGATGAAAAATAGCCCCAAATTGCACCTACGTTTTCATATGAATATTTACGAAAATGAAAAATCGAAGTCGAGATAACAGCAGAGGTAAGTTAGTTCAAAAATTATTATTTTAAAAATATGGTATTAGAACCTGGCATTCAGCTGGTCCGAATCTCGAATTTTCAATGCTACTTTGATTTTTCCAACTGCAATTAACCTCACTACCACACGGCTACCCAAACATCGAACAACAACGATATGTTATCAACTGACCATCGACCGAGTCGGACAGGCGAAATTTATTTTTTTTTTTCCACCACGTATCAGTAGGAGTCGCACAACCCAACGGAACGAGCAACGAATTTCACGCCACGCGAAAACAACGGCGGGATCCCTAGCGTCCGAGAGCAACGGGACGTTTGAAACGTGCATGAAAAGAGCGGTGAATTTCGAACGGATGACAGCCGATCGAAAAACGACAACGATGATTGAGAAGAACAAACGATCGACGGGCAAAGTGTCAGCTCTCGTCTGGCCGGGATAAAGATGGGATCGTTGTTACCTACGCGTAGGATAGCCCGCGCGCCAGGCAAAACCTAGATTTTTTCACAATGACCGAACGTTCTCGGTCCTTGTGCAAAAATGGCCGGCATCAGACACTGCCTTTTGATGCACTATGGGGTATTTATGTGAAAAAAATTGCTAAAATTCGCACGATTTTCAAATTGTCAAATCAGTGAATCTCGATCATGGCTTGGGCAGAGAAGAAACGAGATATTTTGGTATCTAACACATATGGAAGGTGTAATAGATATGAATTATCTTAGAATGAAAAATATTAAACGAAAATATTATAATTATGTAAATTAGCCTAAGAAAAAATTTAGTTGAACTGAGAATAAAATTAACAGATTTTATCACTGATTTTGTGTCATATTCATTTACATTACATTAAAATAATTTGTCATAATAGCTATGCTTTGTATTTATGTGAAAAATTGGAGAAAATTATGTTAAAATTCGAATGATATTCAAATTGTCAGATCAGTGAATCTCGATCAAGGCTTGGGTATAATGAAAAATAGAGAAGAAGCGAGATATTTTCGGACACATATGGAGGTGTAATTAGATATGAATTATGTCAGAATGAAAAATATTAAACGAAAATATTATAATTATGTAAATTGGTCTAAGAAAAAATTCAGTAAAAATGAGAATAAAATTAACAGATTTCATAACTAATTTTGAGTCATATTCATTTATATTACATTACATTAAAATAATTTGTCATAATAGCTATGCTTTGTAGCACTGATGTAACTAATTTTATAAAATTATAATATAATAAAAAATAAAACATGGATCCATGACTTAGGCCACTTTTATAATCATTATACGTTATATTTTAACATACAGATAACATATTATATATTTATAAAATATATATCATATAATATAATAAGAATAAAATATATATAAAATATATTTATGAATGTACAAAACATATTTTTAATACTTATTACCTTATCTAAAATTACCTCAAACAATGAGAAAAATTGAAACATTTTTTATCCAAAATTTAAAAATTAATTCCCCTTTATTAATCCAAAACCCAACTCTCAGACTCATACTGTTTCATTAGTACCCTATATTATTAACACCTAATTAGCATAAAATGGCTCACACGCATGAACGAAACTTGGCATTAGGCAGCAATTCTAAAGCCACCGAATCCCAATAAATATTCCACACTTCCCCAAGCTTTCCTCAACATTCCCAAGCCAAAACTTTAATTTCTATAACCCGCATAAGCGAAGTTTCGATATGGGTCAAATTGACTCGGCGTCTGCCTTCCGAGCGTTAATCTTCGTCCAAGTTTGGCCGAGGATTACCGTCGCGACGCTCGTCTATCGCAGACGATGGATAAATGAAAAGATCGTAGGGCGGATAAGCGTGGATTTTAACTAGCATCGGCCAAACCAGATCAAACGGTCTCGCGTTTGCGTTTGCGTTGACGGGCCTCAACTATGCGTGCATCGCGCTCCGTTTCTCTGGAATCACGAATATTTCGCAGAGATGCTGGGAGAAGGTTAGCAAGCTTGCCGGGAATGCGTTTTGCAAAAGTATGTTCGCGTTACTCGGGAAAGCTACCTGCGAAATTTGATCAAAGGGGCACCCTTGTTGGAGTTCATTTTTGCTCGTGACTTCGTGGTCTTTGGGGTGAAAGA
The DNA here is from genome assembly GCF_001483705.2 of Eufriesea mexicana. Lineage (NCBI taxonomy): Eukaryota > Metazoa > Arthropoda > Insecta > Hymenoptera > Apidae > Eufriesea > Eufriesea mexicana. The sequence goes on from NW_016919070.1 coordinate 154,917, forward strand.
GAGTCGTTGCACGGATTTTTGCACGGGGAGTCGAAGAGAGGCAAGTCACACACGCAGAGGTAATATTTTGAATCATTTTGCTTATATAATTTAGGGTTATCCCTGATCCTACGAGTAGGAGAATTTACAGAAGATTAGGATAAATCAACTAACAATTCCTTCTGATGAATTAACAAATTTTTGTTGAACAAATATATTAATTATTCTTACAATTCATATAATTTA
>NW_016919070.1:155352-234819 GCF_001483705.2 Eufriesea mexicana
TAATTTATATTTATATTTTAAAGAAATTATTATTATATTATTAATTAATTAATTTTAAGTTCATAAGTTCTAATTTTTAAAATAAATTTCCAAAATATACACTTAATTCAAGTTCATTAACTTAATAAATTAAATAATCCCAAAATTTATTGAATTTAAATGGTACAAAATAATATACAAAATTATTAATAGTAAAAAGAATATTTAAATTAACTATACTATATAGTAAGTTAATTTAATAAGTAAATTAACTATACTATTAACTATAACTTTAATTATTGAATAACTTGATTTTCCAATCATGTTAATATTAAAAAATTATTAATAAAAGATCAATAATAAATTTGATTTGTTGGATAAAAACTAAATTAATCGACTAATCAATCAATTAATTTCTTTTATCTCTTGGGGGCACGCTGGAATTAAAAGTGCCCCACCTTTTTGATGCACCGTAATGCATGGTGGGACATTTTTAGTCCCACCTGGAAATATTGCAATAGCTGCATACGCATAGGTTTATATTTCGTCCTATTTACGTAAAGCAATTGGTAATATCTTCGACAAATGTTATAAATGTATTCGCTCGTGTTGGCAACATTCAACATGCCAGTACAGGTTCATCAATTGTAGCAAGGGGAAGGTTTATCGCGACAATCTTTTTTTCCTGGTTTTATGTTTTTGCATTATACGGTTTCTTTATTAGTAAAAATATCCTAATTTTGTTTCGTTTAAAACGCGATAAAATTTCTATGCAACATGGGTCTATTTTATTATCTGAAATCCTGTGTCGCAAAGAGTTATTAGCATAATAAAGCTGTATATCCCTCGAATATCAGAGAGGACTATTCTAGGAAGAGTATCAGAACTGGCCAACGTAATACTACATTTTTCAATGATTCGAAATAAATATTTCCTATTATCTCGTAAAACCAACCACTCTCATAATACTAACACTCACAGGAAATATTAAAAGAATATTCATAAAATAATTAAATATTCCAGGAAAGGGGATAATATTGGAATTCACTAAGACTTACGAATATGCTAAATAAATAATTAAAAAGGAATATCGAAAGAACCATTTTTCTATTTTTAAAATACAGGAAGAATAATTCTTTCTATTTTAAAGAAATTTGTCACTCGTATCGGATAATTAATTTAAAGAAGATAAAAGGGATTAAAATTAATAGCTAGAATTATCTAGCAGAATCTTTTAATCAAATAAATAATTAAAAAGGAATATTGAAAGAACCATTTTTCTATTTTTAAATACAGGAAGCATAATTCCTTGTATTTTAAAGAAATCTGCCACTACTATCAGATAATTAATTTAAAAAAGATAAAAGGGATTAAAATTAATAGCTAGAATAATTTTAAGCGTACAGCGTCGTTTGGTTCAGCCTGTATACCGAAATATAATTAAGCTACTTAATTATATACGGTTATTTTAGCAGGAATAAAATTTTTGAAATCTGCAAGCTTTACGAGGACGAAGATACACATTGCAATCTTCTCTTTATACGACTTTCATATTACTCATCCGGTTGAATCAGGTGAAATTACATTTTCAAGAATATTTATAAACGCATGATTCACTTTAACGGATTATATAAAAGCTGGATGGAAAATAAATTTCCAGGGAAAAAGCTTCGGTTAATCATGAACACCTTTGAGCGAACGAAATAGAACGACACGTGGTGCAGTGGGGAATACAATGAATTTAAAAAACAAAAAGAGACTGAAAATCGTGCTGAACTGAAAACTGAAATGAAGCAAGATATTTATGACGAGTTCGGATATATTACTGAATTTTTGAAACGCTTTCCAAAAATTTTTGAAAGGAAAGTTATTACAGACATAAATTTCGTTTACAATTATTTTTTCAATTAATTCGTGTCTGCCTTTTGTTCGCGTTATGAATAGAGAGAAAGTATGACGTATTTGAAAATTTCACTTTAAGACAGCAAGGGGACAATGAAAAGGGAAACAATGGAAAAATATATCATTGCGAGGAGCGTGAGTCTTTTCAAACGACGTATCGCTACATATGTTGTTGGAATAAATAGTTCAAAAATATTTGCAAATAAAATGACCAAAGCTGCGCGATATTTTCTGAAACCAATTTTCTATAGATACATAGTTGTCTTGTTCGATGATATCATGACTACCAATAAATCTATGCTTTTCCCGAACTGTGTCTCTACACTGTTCTATGCATATTATACTGTATCTACATACATCAATATTTTAGAAAAATATTCACAAAAGAGCAGGATATGTTTTTTGAATGTGCAGAAAGTTATTATTACATGAATATTTGAAAGAAAAAATTTTGAACGTGTGTTTGCAAAAAATGTAGAGAACAATTATCAACTAGAAATTTAAAATGGCAAAATTTTTCAGTGTGAATTTAATAATTTTATTAACTATTGGGAATTATTATTAGATACTTTAATAGTAAAATATTTTCAAACGAGTGTTTCTAAAAATTATGGAAAATTATTTCAAACTAAATATTTTATATAAAAATATGGAGAAAAAATATAATTACAAAAAATATAGAGAATCGTTATCAACTAGAAATTTAAAATGACAAAATTTTTCAGTCTGAATTTAATAATTTTATTAACTATTGGAAATTATTATTAGATACTTTAATAGCAAAATATTTTCAAACAAGTGTTTCTAAAAACTGGAAAATTATTTTAAACTAAATATTTTATATAAAAATATAGAGAAAAAATATAATTACAAAAAATATAGAGAATCGTTATCAACTAGAAATTTAAAATGGCAAAATTTTTCAGTGCGAATTTAATAATTTTATTAACTATTGGAAATTATTATTAGATACTTTAATAGCAAAATATTTTCAAACAAGTGTTTCTAAAAACTATAGAAAATTATTTTAAACTAAATATTTTATATAAAAGCTTGTGATGATAAAATTTTCTAAAGAAAAATATAGAAAGACAATACTAACTAAACTTTTAAAATTTACAATTTACAGATATTTTAAATATTTTATTTGATAATATAAATATTTATAGAGGTTTAGGACTGCAATAATTTACCCTGTTATATATATTTCGTAATAGGTACACGTGTATGTGCCTAACAAGCACATCAACGTTTTGGGCGAATAGTTTCAACCTCGTCTTCGTTTCCATTAATTTCAAAAAGCTGCTTGCATCTGACAGGGACAAGCGTACGGACAGGATTACGTCGTTAATAATTAATATTAACGATGTCGTCACTATGTGCAAAATTTCCTGGTGATGGAATTTTTGTCTGGAATGGCAAGAAATGACTTACGACTTCCATGAAGCATAAGAACTTAAAAAGGTTCTTGCTTTTCAGTTTTTTCTCCACCTTTATGTATTATGGTAGTAAAAAGATGAACGTAATATGCAATATATTATTTAAAAATTAATCTTTTGATAACGAAGATTCTATAAATAATTACATAATTTTTGTATATTTTAAATTCTCTTTATTTTCATTATTTTCATTCTATTATTTTATTATTTTTATCTCTTGTTCATTTTTCACTATGTTGGGCTATATGAACTATAATAAGACAATCTAATGGTTTACTATTTATTTTCATGATATCGATAAACGTAAGATGAACGTAATATGCAATTTATTTAGAAATTAATTTTTTGCTATCGAAGATTAGATAAATAATTATATAATTTTATATATTTGAAATTTCCTATATTTTTTTTACTATTTTCATTATTTTCATTCTATTATCCTATTATTTCTATTTCTTCTTCATTTTTTAATATGATGTACTATATAAACTATAATAAGACAATCTAATGAATTACTATTTATTTTCACGATGCCAATAAATTATTGCAAAATTTTGCGATGATAGTGACACAATTAAAATTTATCAGAATTTTGTATTTTGGTATCTTATATTTCACGACTTTATTATTTTAATACTGTATTATTTGATACGTCATAATACTCGGTACGCCATATTTAATATTTTAATTCGCAATTATAATACATGGTATTTTACATGTTTAAAATTACGTTTTATATACAATATTACGTTTCTTCTCAGCTTCGTGGATTAAATTTCGCAATTGCGATCCTGGATCATTATACTTCTTGGCAATATTTAAAAATTTTTGCGCAAATATGATACAGTCCGGCTTAAACTAATTTCCACAGCACTATTATCGTCAGCCTCGCTAATAAGCAGAGAGTGGAGCTAAATTCCGTGTCTTATCTTTCCCGAAATTAAAAATTCTTTGCCTCGGAAGCATTACCGAATTTGCTACCAGTTTTAACCCATAGGTCTTGGGCAAAAATTAGGTCACCAAGCTATTTCGAGCGAACTCGCCGAAAGATCGCAAATTCAAATTTACGAGCTGCAAGCAAAATGACATTGAGACGAACCAATTTTGATAAATGTGAATTATGCAACGAACATGCTTCGCGTGGCAATTGGTCTGGATACATCTTATTCGTCTTAATGTCGTATACTATAGATTTCTGGTTAGACATGGAAAGCAAATAGTCAATTCTGCAGTGTGTAATTTATGGTGATAATTATAGTAATCAGTTTTTGTAATATTTCTATCAAAAAAGGAAATACAAAAGGAAAATTAAAAAAGAAAAAGAAAATTAAGGAAAATTTGTATAGCATAGGTGATAATTATAGTAATCAGTTTTTGTAATTCTTGTATCAGAAAAGGAAAGGAAGAAGGAAAATTAAAACGGAAAAAGAAAATTAAGGAAAATTAGTAAAGCATTGGTGATAATTATAGTAATCAGTTTTTGCAATTTTTGTATCAGAAAAGGAAAGAAAAAAGAAAAATTAAAGTAAAAAAAGAAAATTAAAGAAAATTAGTATAGCATAGGGAAAGTAAAAAGTGTAATATTATCAAATTAAGAATTTTATGGAAAATTAGTACGTATGATATAATTAATTTAGTACCCTTTTTGATAGAAATACAAAGGTTGCAGTGAATTTAAATTATAATTAATCAAAATAGGATTAAATATATTATATCATTTTACCAAACTTAATTTATATATTCTTTTACAAACGATCTACGTCTTGACACGATCATGGAATATATATTAAATGAATTAAATAAATAAATTCCTGAATCATTCTTAAAAAATGATTTTATATTAATTTAATCTTGATAATTAACTTTTAAATTTACAGATTATTAAATATTAATAAATCCTGTTTCAAACAAACTGTACAATATCAATAATTTACAACTATAATTACCATAGAGCTTCCTATCTGCCTTTTGAATATTAAACAGAAGACTCCAAAACAAAAAGAAAAATTTAATCCAAAATAAATATCCATTCACATTAATTTACAGAAACACCTCAATATATTTCTTCATTACCCAAACAACATTGCAAACACGTATATATTCCAATTAATATCCCCATATTACTCACCACCCTTTATCACTGTGATCGACGTTAAATAATTCCCAAAATGGCTGCAGAATTTCGTGTTTAATTATATTATCTGCCGATCAAAAGCTCGTCGATTATAAAATCCAATGAAAGGAAAACTCGCAGAGGAATCGTGGAAAATTCGAGGCAATACGAAACTCGTTAACCCCCTCATAGGGGGTTGAAACGCTGACAGTCAAATTAAACGATTTTGGTTAGGAAAATAACGATTTCCTTGTCTCCGTAAATTCGTCAGGGACATTTCGATATTATTCGCAAGGCGACGAGAGTATTCGCGAAACTTTGAAGTTCGAGTAGAGTTAACAGAGCGAAGAACAGAGGGTTGGAGGACAACTTCCGGATAGTGCAAACTGTACTCGCAGGATGCAAAACATTCGGTGCAAAACTGCTACGTTTCGAAAAGATGACTGTACTTCTTGTAGTCTGATACTCGTGACAGTCGGACTTCTGATTATCGAATTTCCTGCTTCGACCCCTTTGGTGCCCCCTAATCCCTCGCTCTCGAGGATCTAGTTTAAGGAGGGTGAATGCCTTCTTCTGCGAATTATCTTGTTTGTGAAATGTCAGGCCATAGGGTATTCTCGTATTTTTGTAAATATTTAATGGGAACATTGGAATATCATGATGATTTTATGGTGTTGTAATTTAAATTCTAGGAGAATTGTTTCCACGTGGATTTAAGTGATGGAAGAATTTGCTATTTATTTTGAATTTGAATAGAAATTAGGGGAATTTTAATCAAATTTAGGTGTAATTAAATATGTCATATCCTGGATTCTTTAATATTCTTTAAAGTCTAAAATTCTAGTTCACACATTATATGTCATTCAACACGAGAAATGAGAATATACTGTATAAATGGAAATTTAAAAAAATTAAATGAAAAAATAAATTTCTATACAAACAAAATTGCATTTATATGTATAAAATATAGTATGGAAATATATATAGGAATTACTCCCATGTGGATTCAATCAGTGAAAGAAATTATACGCACGTTATTTTGATTTTGAAACGAATCGATACAGTAGATTTTAAAATATATTCCAACAACAGGATTGCATCGTATATTCGCAAAGGGGAAAACAATTTTTAATCCTTTCTAAATTTGTCGCGACTAATATAAAATTTTAATACATTCGGGAAAGCAATTTATACATAAAATTATATGCACCCATTCGATCCACGAAACTAATTAAATTCGAATTACACACAGGCGACGATTCGAACGAAATTTATTTTATAATTAATCTGTCAGTTTATTCAGCTATAAGTTTAACAAGTTCCGCGCGTCCGTTTGAATACGGGTTGTATTAAAGGTAACAAATGTCAGCGTACGAGCAAGAATTTCAATGAAGCTTGTGTACATCGCGTACATAGAAAACGCGTATAACACGTGGGAACAGAAGTTATAAACCCTGTACCTGTGCTAAAAGATAAAAGTTCGAAGCGAAACAGGCAGACGAGATCAAACTACGCCCTTCGAACGAAGGAAGACATACAACGACTGAATTCCCACATTTTGCCAGCAGACACGATCCATACTACGTTTCAGCAATGGAAACTTCGTTGGAACACCTAATTTTAATACCACTTCTTTCAACATTAACATATTCGCAATTTTTTATTATTTTAATTACGTATTTTAAATTAAATTAATATAAATATTACTATAATATTTGTTAACACGTCGAATGCCACGCCAGTTTTACAGGGATTGCCAGTGGCGCCATGATGAATTTTCTATTATGCATATATATATATATATATAATGTTGAAATATTATCTGCAATAGATAAGTTACAATGTATAATCTTCTTTTATATGTTAATTGCGACGGGGGTCACCATTGAATTAACGATGGTAATAATAAAAATTTCTAAATGTAGCGATCAAGTTCTCACCCTCGTTAATAGATGGATTCCTACTTGAAGGAGGTTCGAAGACTTCCTTGCAAGTCCTTGGCAAAGCGTCGACCTTCGCTGTTCCACTGAATACTGCCAGCTAGGGACGTTAGAACTCTCCACGTAGTCAGTTGTTCATGTTACAGAGATAAGAATAGGGCCTGCAGACTAGACCCACAAAAATAGGGGGCTTCTTCTTCGCTACGCTCAAATTTCGGTCCAAGCATCAGCACTAAGCACGCAACTTCGTCACAGTAGATAAAGAAGTATAGTCTCTGAAGACTTTATTACTGTTTCGCGACGGTTAAATAGAAGTGCCTGTGACACCTAAGTATCCCTGGTCTAAGGCAGGGCCTGCTAGAAGCAAGCCTTACCGATGAGTCCACTAGCAGACCCGAGACGAAACGCATCCCTTCCTTCTCCTGTCGTCCTTCTACCTGCTACCCTATCGATAGCAACGTCGATGGAGATACTACCATGTCAGCACCATAAGAACAACCATCCATCAGCAGAAAATAAAGAAAACAGCACCCTGCGCTTTATAAACCTCTCCCTTGGAGATAGAATATTGGGAGTGGAGTATCTACCAAGACCTAGATACTACCATTCCTACCCTAAATATTGACATTTGTTTAAATTATATATGTTTCTATCGATCTGGGCGCGCCCCGGTCACCGGTGGCCCCCGTGGCGCCATCACCAAGTTGAGTGCCAGTCACCAGTGACCCCTATGGCATTTAATGTGTTAAGGTACACTGTGCCACTGTACTATGTGCAATAAAGAATTTTTAATCCTCGTTTTAATTTTTTAGTTATATTTGTTAAAGTACAATAATACTTTATTATAGTATTTTAACAAATCTTATGAGAAAATTTATTATTTATATTAAACAGAGTTCGAGCAATCACGCTAAACGGCTCGGTAAAGCATGATTCTCTTTCATGTCCTTTACAGAGAGTTCGTGCCACCAGAATAGCGGGTTTTAAAGGATGCACCTGAAAAGATAGGAACTGGAAGTTGCCACTGAAACGAATAAACAATGGAAGCTAGCCTGGAAGTTTCGAATAAAGGTAGATGTGCCATGGACACTATCTTATTCTTATCCGGTGATAAGGGTACAAGCACTGGTACAAAATATTGGACAAAGTGCACATTATAACGCAAATAAGAAAATAAATCATTCAAACTGGTGCATAAATATATGTACATTTTTTAAAATAATTAACCCAGTAATTAGAAATTCTAATAAAAGTTGTATTATTTAATAGAATGAAATCACATAGAATTTTACATAAACCTATTAATTATTCATTAATTACTCCACATAAATTAATATCTAATGAAATGCTAATTTTATGAACAAAATTAGAAAAATTACATTAAGTATCATAACCTTCAATGATGTACTAAATAACATTTTATCATCGAAGAATATTATAAAAGCAGAAATAAATTTTATTCACCCTAAAATAAATAGATGAACATTTTGGAAAAATTTTATTTCTCCCATTTCACATGATTCTTGGATAGAATTTTAAATTATATTTGATTATTTAACGATATTACGATAAGAATAGAAATAATTAAACTTTATTCACCTCAAAATAAATAAATAAACGAACAAAGTTTTAGTTTACTCATTTCCTAACCTCACTTTTCCCCAATATACTATCCTCCATCTTTCTACAACCCTCTGCGCCATCTGGCGGCAGTCGCGAGAACGAGGAAGGCTTGGATTCGCGTTGATGACAGGAGCATCGGTTTTCAATGAAAAATTAACGAGAGATTATTACTGGACATCTGCATGTAACACTTAAAGACCACGACCTGACATCAGAGAAGAATTGGGACGCCCTAGTTTCGGTAAGTCTGATTATTTTATTAGCCACCCTGACACGTTTGAAAATTGTGCTGACTAGTGTACATAGTAATCGCGTAACAACACACTGATTAAACTACGCCGGTTAATTAACCCTGCATATTAAACAGTAGTCAATGTTTTCCCGTATTTTCTCAAGGTTTCCATCCCGCGAGGAATTTTAATTCGTAATTTCTTTTGCCTTATCGTCAGTCGATTGCAATTACCCTGGCACGTAATCATGGTAAATATACAATTAGCGCTGAGAATATTTGATCGATTTAAAATGATTGCTGTATAAACAAAGAAACTGCGTTGCAGTATGTACGAATATAGAAAGTAATTAAATGTGTATAATAAAATAAAAGTATCTTGGAATAATTAAATATAAGAGCAATTATATAAATACCGTAATAGATAGGAGATTTATTTAGTAATTAAATGTAGGAGCAATTTAATAAATATTTTAAAAAATACTTCAACGATATAATAATATGAGAATAATTTATTTAGTAATTAAGTATAATAGTAATTTAACAATTCTAAAGAGTAAAATTATTATTTTGATCATTTTAAAGGAAGATCTGTTATTATTCTGCGGATTTCATGCTTAAAGTAATATATTTATTGAAACGTTATGACAGATGTATAAATATATTAATCACACTGTATTATTTTCTTCATAAAATTTGATTAAATTTTATTAAAAAGAAAATAGAGAAAGAAATATCAAAGAAAAGTTGTTGACTAAAAATTCTAAATTATGCGAAAAATAACTATTACATATGTTTCTAATAATTTCAAAAAATAAAGATATTCAAACCAGATATTCAGACTGATTTGGTAGATTTAATATTAAAAAAAGAAAAATTTTGCTTTCATAACATTTATATATTTGAAAAAAATTTTGTAACACATTGTTGCAACGAAAAAATCCCTAAAACTAGATATTTTGATTAATTTTGTGCCTCTAATATTAAAAAATGATACGATTTTTAGCCAATATTTAAGGCATATTTTATGATGATTATTACAAATTTCTCGCGTAATTTACATTGTAATCGTTACTTTTGTTTTAATCTCGTTACCTGTTATAGACTTCTAAATTATACTTCACATTTTATAATTTCTACATAAATAATGGATAATTCCAGTTAAAAATTTCAAAAACAAATAAATAAAATTATTATGAATTAAATTATTCCTCAAAATATTACCTTCAACCCTTTGCATTCAAGGGATTACCTTCAGTCGCCATTTGATAAAGGTCTGAACATTAATATAAATCAATATACTAAATTAAAAATAACGCAACAGCGCGTGAAGTGCTGAAATGAAATAATCCCAAGCGTTAATTTATATGCGATCTCTTATTCATTATTTTACAAAATACCATCAATTTTATAGTACAAAATCTTCGAATTACTATTTTTTAATGAAGAATTAATATTTCATTCAATTTACGTGTTAATTTATATACGATCTTTTATTCATTATTTTTCAAAATACCGTCAATTTTGTAGCAAAAATCCTCGAATTGCTATTTTTTAACGAAGGATTAATATTTCATTTAACTTATTTATTATTTTACAAAATACTATCAATTTTGTAGTATAAAATCTTCGAAATGCTATTTTTTAACGAAGGATTTATATTTCTTTCAATTTACGTGTTAATTTACACACGATCTTTTATTTATTATTTTAAAGAATTCCCTCAACTTTGTAGCAAAAATCCTCGAATTGCTATTTTTTAACGAAGGATTAATATTTTATTCTATTCATGTGTTAATTTATACACGATTTCTTATTCATTATTTTAAAAAATACCGTCAACGTTGTAGCAAAAAATTCTTGAACACCTATTTTTTAACGAAGGCGTAATATTTCATTTAACTTATTTATTATTTTACAAAATACCATCAATTTTGTAGCGCAAAATCTTGGAATTGTTATTTTTTAATGAAAAATTAATATTTCATACAATTTACGTATTAATTTATACACGATATCTTATTTATTATTTTACAAAATACCGTCAATTTTGTAATATATAATCTTCGAAATACTATACTTTAACCAAGCATCAAGGACATTTCGTTCTTTCTCCGTGTCTCCACATTGCAACTCGTGAATTAACTTTTAAACGACCATTGAAAGCACCTTCTCCGAGCATAAACGCGTGACCTTGTGCAATAAACACGAACGTTTCCTCGAGGTATCGGTACTCTTGAATTACGTCTTACTTTTTAATTTCAACAATGCGGTGTCTGCGGTTGATTCATGCATTTCGAATACAATTACAGGAATGGATACAGCGCGGAGTATGATGTAATTAAGCCCGTACATCGGCTGTGTAGCGAGGGCAATTGTATCGTCTATCGCCTTTTATGGTCTTCATTGAGTCATTCACTTCGATTTATTTCATTCCATTTATAACTTTCGAGGGATACGTTTCTTATTATGGTTATGCGATATGGAGCGATAGGTATTAATTAAATATGTGGGCCACGAGAGCTGGACGCTTCGTGGGATCGAGATCGGCCAGAGGCTTCTAGATCAACTTCGATTTCTAGGTCCACTGGAAAATGCACGAGGATTCGTGGAAAATCATATTTCGCGCCTTATTTTCAGCATTTCAACTCCGTTCCAGCGAGATCCTATCGAGACCTGTGTTATTAAAATTCTACGGGAGCAGATGTAAAAAGGCTTTGGGTTAACCCCTTGCACTCTTAGTATGCCATTTAATCAGATTTTAACCCATTTGCATCCAAGCGCGGATTATTCCGCGAGCCACGACTATAGTCTATCACCGAGCGCGGAATATTCCGCGAGCCACGACTATAGTCTATCACCGAGCGCGGAATATTCCTCGAGCCACGACTGTCGCCTATCACCGAACGCGGAATAATCCGCGAACTGACTTTTTCCATTACCAGTTGCTGAATATTCTTCATGTACCACAGATCACGTTTGATCCCTTTTGTGAGCATCTCATCTACATCGGTTCATGTCTTATATGCCGCCGGCGCTCAATGTGTTAATTTACACTTCTCATTTACCGTTTTGAAAATATCGTCGACTTGATAGCAGAAAGTTTTCGAATTATTATGTTTCTGCAACGACAAGATCGTCGAGTGCAAAGGGTTAAATTCACAGCCTTGGAAATGAAAAATCCGGGTGGTCTCGATTTCTAAAACACCTGCGTCTTAAATCATCTTGCTCTTATTTCCAGGAAAGAAATTTTCTAGGAGAGAGTTCTGCCGTGCAAATAATACAAATAAAGTACAGAACATCTCTGGCGTTTTAACAACCTTATTTTCCCATTCTCAAGAACAAGCTATGTACGAAAAATTCTCTTCGTAATTCGAAAAGAATTAAATTAGTTTCCACGTGTTAAGCCGGCTTCTTTTCTTTTCGAGGGCACAATTTTCTGGAAGAAGTTCATTTGGATAACGCGAGAAAGAGTGAAAATTAGTTTCCATGTTCTGGACTGCCTTGTTCTTTCAGAAAAGAGCGAGATCTTTTGAAGGAAATTCGTTTAGATAACGTAGAAACAAATTAGCTTCTCTGTTATAAGTTACCATCTCGTTCTACTTTCAGTGAGGGAAATTTCAAGAAATTTCCTCAAAGCAGTTTTTTCAAGAAATGCTAATTAATCATTGTCCCTATGCTCTAAGCTAAGTTGTTCCATTTACGAGAAAGCTGAAATCCTCGTAGACGTGTACGCTGTAGAATGCTAACTGCAATAGTGGCACAAGCTTTGGTATGGATATCTGAGAATTCACGAAACTGTTATAAATCTGTTCCACAGCGGTAGAATACACGCTGTCTACCGAAATCCGTATGTTAACGTAAGTTGGAAAGTTTACAAGACAATAAACGTGCAACACGTGCAACTGCAATGATATCACGGAATTGTACCAAATGATATAATCATTCAAGCAAATAGAACACCGGCGAGTTCCTCACGTGACGTAAGACTCTGAGTATAAAGGCTAAGAATAAAAGAGTGTGCAAGAGGTTTGTGTTTATCAAAAAGGCGTTCACCGAGAGACGATCAGTCAGAAAGAGCCACGGAAGTATAACGATTTACTTCGGTAGAGGGAACTTGGTTTTTATAATATATTAATTGTCATTAATAATTTAACCCTTGACAATGCCGGTCTCGTGCCCGATGTTCACCAAATGAAAAGTTCCTAGAATCCACGACGTCCAAAGAAAAAGTTCATAGAATCCACGGCGACCAAATGAAAAGTTCCTAGATTCCACGGCGTCCAAACGAAAAGTTCCTAGATTCCACGGCGCCCAAACGAAAAGTTCCTAGAATCCACGGCGTCCAAACGAAAAGTTCCTAGATTCCACGGCGCCCAAACGAAAAGTTCCTAGTTTCCACGACGTCCAAACGAAAAGTTCCTAGATTCCACGGCGTCCAAACGAAAAGTTCCTAGAATCCACCGCTATCGCTATTGTGTCGATGATTACACAACAGTACCGCTCATTAACTAATTAAATTATTAAATTATTAAGCGTCTATTTATATTTAACACGGAATATTTGTGGAAAAATTCATACAAAATACTGAATATTTATAAATAATGGAAGATATATAGGTATCATATTGATAGTTCCTAGATTTCACGGCGCCTAAACGAAAAGTTCCTAGATTCCACCACTATCGCTATTGTGTCGATGATTACACAACAGTACCACTCATTAACTAATTAAATTATTAAATTATTAAGCGTCTATTTATATTTAACACAGAATTTTTGTGGAGAAATTCATACAAAATACTGAATATTTATAAATAATGGAAGATATATAGGTATCACATTGAAAATTATTATTATAGAATTTATGATGATTTTTTCCTACTCTTGAGTATTATATGAGCTCTTAAAATTTAGGATCCTCTTTCCACAATACCGTATAATATCAAGGAGTACCAAATAATACCATAGTAGTATCAAAATAACAAAACAAAATACTAACATAAAAATAATAAAATATTAAAATGGCATTAAAAATTTCTCCAATTACAGAAAATAAAAATTTCCATAATTGATAATATATCCATACTCCTAATTAATAACATATAATATATAACCATATAAGAAGGAAGGAATTGTGGGAAGAATAAATTGATCTCGAAAAAAAAACAGAAATAAAAAAAAAATGGAGGTACAGCTAGGAAAGAGAGTCGAGAGAAATTAGGGTAGAATAATTATAAGAAGGATAAGTGAAACTAGTAATAAGATGCAACGTAGTGATGGAGGTACAGCTAGGAAAGAGAGTCGAGAGAAATGAGGGTAGAATAATTATAAGAAGGATAAGTGAAACTAGTAATAAGATGCAATGTAGTGCAAGTTAACACTAAACGTACCACGCAGCTTACGAACAATTATTATTATTATTAATTTAAATATTATTAAACATTATTATTATTCATATCATTTGACCCCTTATGGTAAAAATAGGTATATGTAAAGTACCGGTACGTTTAGTGTTAAAACATTGTAAACCAATGAAATAGAAACCTACTACTACTACCGCTACATATCTAAATAATAAATCAATATCGGTCATCCACTGACGCCCCCCAAAAATATAATAACATATCTCGATCACTTCATCAAATTCTCCGTTTGCTATTTCCATACCACGAAAGATCGATTCGCATCCGCTAACAGATGGCTCCCGTTGCTCGTCATCGAGGTCCATCAGTTGGACTCGTTACGCGCTAAACGGAAGAAAGCCAGGGACCGGATGCGTGAACGCACCCCTTTCTTTTCCTTCCCTCCGAGGCTATCTCGCTATGCCGGTACGAACGGAAAACGAGCAACGTTCGATATTCCCTCGCATGGCTTCGCGTTCCTTTGTAAACCGTATTTCCCAAGAGCATCCACGCTTCTGATTACAATTTCCCGGATGGAACTCGATTTTTAATCGTTCCGCAGCACTGTGCTATCTCGCATGGCCAATCTCTCGATTCTCGAATTCTACCTTTTCGCGCAGTGAATTCGGGGCAATCGACGGACTACCGAAATTTCCGAAACTCCTCCGTTTCTTTAATTTTGATTAATGAATTTATCGGGATAGATGGGAATTTAATATCGAGATGAAGATATTTTATCTCGTGTGGTACGATTGTGTTAAGAAAAATTGTGGACTAAAGATGTATTTAATCGTAATTAGGAAATTTATGAGACATTCTGAGAAGAAATTGGATAGCAGATTTGGAATTTCTTTTTAATTTTAGTACGAGAATTTTAACATAGGAGAATTTTTTTAATTTTGGTACCAGATTTTTGGTACCAATTTTTTGATAATTTTTTCTTTTTTTTTTAATTTCTGTTGAAATATATACAATTTAAATTTCGCGCCTTGGAAAGTTGTCGTGACGTTGGCAACACTCGAAAGTTGCTATGTGTTATATGTTGTGAATGTTGGCCTTAATATACGGTGTTCGGTATCCACGTGCAATAGGATTATAATAAAATTAGTATCAATCGTTACGAATATAAGGCTACATTATTAAGAACCTTTTCAACTTCCACCTCCTACTATTATATTAACAATTTCCGAATTACATAATTTTTTATTTCTGTCTTAAACTCGAGCACAATAAGATGAGTAAATGAATAAATACGTGAAATTTTCACTTTTAATGATAGTGAACTATTTTTGTTTAAAAAGGTTAATCGAATAAATTGATTTTAGCATTAATTGGTGGATTAGGAAACAAAGGAATAAATTATTACAACATTTCCGGTTCGATATTTATACCACAAAAATTGTAGTCTAATTACATAAAAGATTCCATAATTTTTACTTTATTATGGAATAATTTGAAATAATTTGGAATAATTTTTATTTTATTATAGAATTTTTGGAATTATTCTATTTTATTAAACTGTTTGATACTTATATTCGGAACAAAGTTTTCAAACTAACTTTTAATCATTCCTCTGGGTTCTAATATTCGCAAGTCGAAAAATACAGAAAACTACAGAAGTTAAAAATTTTGTAAATTTACGTATTATAAGTAGTATTAAACAAATCAGTTTCAACAAATTCCGTGCGTTTTAATATCCATATATTGACTTTAAATCTCTCTCTTTTAAAGAAAAGTAAATGCGAAATGCTAAATTTTCTCTGCTGAAATCTGTCTTTCAAGGGTTAACATGATAAATTAATTATGTAAAAATTCGTTTATGAAAAATTTTCCTGTCCGATTATTCCATAATTAATAAGAATCTAATCAGCATGCACCCCGTCCCATTATTAAAGAGCTTATTTAAAATTTCACAGATTTATTAATCCGTTTAATTTCCAACACCTTTCTCCTATTGCGGTTTAACCTTATCTGATCAAGAGTTTCGCAGTTGGCCGAATTTTCAAAGGCAGTTCGGGCTTAACAGCCCATTAATATTCGTGTTTAAGGAAGCATAACACAATCTGAGATTGCTTTGTTGAAAGTGGCCGCATCTTGCTTTATCTTCTCGACCATTCGATATAATTTCGTCAAATTGTTTCGATAATACCCTAACTTCGAACTCTCGAAGCACCTATAACGACTAGAAAATCGTTTTTTACCACGGACTTTCGAGAGGTCACCATGGCCTTTATGGGACGGGGAAAATTTTACTCGCAAAAGTCGTTTGGAAAACTTCGAGGCTAACTAATTTTGCCATCTTAAAACGCAATTTCTGCAAAGTGCTTCGCGTAAACTTCAACTTCAGCTCAAAGTGGACTCGCGCTTAATAATAGCAGTTTGTTAGGTAGCATGATCCATTGTTACATTTCAACGATATTTGCTGCGAGTTGGAAACTTTGGGTTAATAAACAGCTGCGTAGTAGCAAATACGAATAATGAAATGTTTACGAAGCAGGCGATTTGTATTTAACCATAGGTGAGTCGTGATTTTATCTCGTTGTAACATGTTACTAAATATAACAATCGACAGACATGTTGCAGATCTGAAAGTATGTGCAGATCAATGTAAAAAGAGGATGTTATAAATATTTATGTATGGGATTGAAAGCAGAATAAAGCATAATTGTGATACTTGGGACATTAAAGTACTATACCAATTTTTTGTTGAGCTAACTATTAATATAATTTAATAAATTATACTAAATTATATTTAAAACATATTTAATAAATCACTAATATCATTTAATAAAGAGCAGTGTATTTATAAATATTATAAATATATATTATATATTTATAATATTATATTATGATATTATAATTACATATGGTGATCATGATTTGAAGATGACATACATCTTTCTTATAAGTTTTAAAATATACAATAAATAATTACGAATGGAAGAATAATATAGGAAAAAATAGATCAATAAATAAATAAAAAATAGATTAAAAGTTATTCAAAATGAATAAAAATAAAATTTCATATTTTCATATTTTAAGAGACATTAGACTGTATTATATGAAAATAATTTGCTATTAATTTACAGTTATTATAAATTACTGGAAACTATGAAAAATATTATACTTACAAATATTAATTCCACTGGGAATTATGTTGAACGAGGAAAGGAAATGTAAAAATATTTAAAGAAATCAAATAAAGATTATAATTAAGAATCTAATTGAAAAAAAATATTTCGCCTAAAAATTCATATTTTGCTTCAATCAAAATTTCCATTTCGATGGAAATGTTTAATATTTAAATTAAATTTCGTAACTGCCGATGTGTGATTTCCGAACGATGTTATTCCACGAAATAAAAGAGCGAAGCCTCGCTCGCGAATGATGAATTTCCATTATATTTGGAATACGGGTTTGAAAAACCGGATGCTTTGTAACAAAAGATTTAATACGTGTTTTTCCTGGTTTATACGTAACGTTTTAAATGATACCATAAATAAACGCTTTGACACGTAGATAGAAGTTGCTTCGGTGTAACTGTAATGGATGAACCAATCGAACGGAAGTTAGCTACGCAAACGATCGTTTGTATTAATTATCACGCGTGACTGTTACCATTTGTATCGTATTGCACCATCATAGAGTAGTTTCTCAAATACAGCAAAGCTGTATCTCGAACTTCAAATAACCCTTTGAAGAAATTTTTCCAGATGAAATACCGAATAGGATGAAATAAATAAATAATAATAAAATGATGATACTGTTAATTATTGCGTGTATTGAATATTTGATAAAACAATATTTTGACGTCTATAATAAATTGACGAGTCAATAACGTCATAAATTAATGTTAAAATTATCATATAACGATAATAATTATTAATTATACATACCAAACGATAAATAATTATTAATTATACATACCAAATGATAATTAATTATTAATTATACTACAAATCGATTTTCTAATTATTTTGTATCTCATTTCCCCTGCAGTTCGAGTGTCTATTATTGAAATACAGTATATTGTACTATATCTTGTAATAAAATATATTTTCATATTACAAGAAATTACATTTAATCGCATCATAACAATAATGAAATTTCAAAGATATTATATATTAAATAAGTTGATAATTAATTACTGATTATGATATTTGATTTTCTATTTGTGTATATATCAAGCAATATTAATTTATACTACACTACATGATCAAAAATATTTCTTCATTATGCAAAATTTCTTTTAATCGCGTTATAATGAAATTTTTAAAATATGTAAGATTACATAAATTGAGATATAACTATTATTCATACATACAATCAATTTTCTAAATATGTATTATATCACTATATTACTATCCCATGTGTAGTATATTCGATGACCAAACACACTTTCATATTAGAAAAATTTCTAATCACGTGCTAATGGAATTAAAAAAATATTTAATACCACGTAAATCGACAATTAATTATTAACTATACATCCAACCAATTTCCCAAACATTTTATATCCCATATATTACATCATTCGAATATATATTACTGTATCAGTACTCTACACTATTCCATGTTACGAAAAATGAAAATTTTTCTTCATTATGCAAAATTTGTATTAATCAATTTTCTAAATATGTATTATATCACTATATTACTAACCCATATGTAATATATTCCATGACCAAACACACTTTCATATTAGAAAAATTTCTAATCACGTGCTAATGGAATTAAAAAAATATTTAATACCACGTAAATCGACAATTAATTATTAACTATACATCCAATCAATTTCCCAAACATTTTATATCCCATATATTTCATAATTCGAATACATATTATTGTATCAGTATTCTACACTATTCGACATTACGAAAAATTTCCCTCGCCCAACTTTTCCAAGAAACCTGCTGCAAACTTGCGAAACGCGTTACTTAAATTCAAATATAAACTCGTTCATTCAGCGTTCCGCGGGACACTAGCGCCACATGAATGCCAAGTTGCAACAAGTTCAACATTCCCGCCTGTCCTCAGACCATCCGCCATTACGAACCGCAGCAGCGTCGAACGATCACGTACGAATCCAGGACATCCTGTGTACGTCATCGATGTCCCTATCGATAATTCGCCAATGACTCATGCCAGAGTGGCTCGAGTTCGATCTCGAAATAATGAGCTACCAATTAGCCGGAAATAAAAAGTTCGTCCTTCCGATCGGTTCGTGCCGGGAAGTTAGGTAACAAGGTACAGCCCCGACCTACTGTCGCGCGTCCTTTTCCATCGTCTCATTTCGGTATTTGTTCCGACACGCGAAATCTATTACCGTGTCAGGAAGCATAGTCGACGACGGGCTGAACCTGGCCCACAGCCAGTTTCACTTTCCAAAACACTGCCTGTGTAATGATGTTTGCGTTTCAGTTCTCTGTGCTGGGTATGGATTCTGTGATAATTGGGTCCAAGTTCTAATAAATATTGAGACACGATTGATCTTGTTTTCATTTCACTTTTACTTTGTAGTTGTAGTTATTGATAGTATAGATGTGGTAGTCATTTTTTGGATAAATAATATACTGTATTATTTTAATTTGTAATAGATTATACCGTTTATTTTATTTAATTTACGTGTATGGACTCTGTGATAATTGGGTCCAAGTTCTAATATATATTGAGACACGATTGATCTTGTTTTCATTTCACTTTTACTTTGTAGTTGTAGTTATTGATAGTATAGATGTGGTAGTCATTTTTTGGATAAATAATATATTGTATTTTTTTAATTTGTAATAGATACCGTTTATTTTACTTAATTTACGTGTATCGACTCTGTGATAATTGGGTCCAAGTTCTAATAAATATTGAGGCATGATAAATATTGTTTTTATTTTATTTTTATTTTGTAGGTGTACTTACTATTGTAGTAATATAAATTTTTGGAGTAGGTAATATACCCTTCCATTTTAAATTACAGTCGATACTGTTTATTTATTTATCTGCACAGATAGATAATATTCATCCTTAAAAATTATTCCTTCCTTTAATTTTAGGAATTATGGTTGATGGTTGAAATTTAAATTAGATTAATTACTATTGAATATTAATTTATATATTATACATTATATATATTTCTTTGTCTCTAATTTGGGTTAGGAGTGATAATTGAAATAAGTGAAAAAATGTCACCTGGAATTACTATATGTGACTTGTAATTCTTCTAAATTTTTTAATTAAGTTCTTCGAGTAAGAATCTTGATTTAAAAATTCTTTTATTTTTCAACTTTGTAGATTGTACATATACACCATGCTGAGGTTTTCGTTTAGGTTTGGTATCTTCCCTGTGTTCGCAAAATTGGATACAGAAAATTTTGGGGATCCAAGATTGAGATTTGGCTATCGACAATTTTTATTCTGCAGCAATTTTTCGGTGCTATGTATCTTTTCTCAATATTGAGGCTCTGTAAATATTACGAGCAATATGTTTTAGAGAAAATTGTTTGTTTCAATAGTGACTACTACAAACAGAAAGTTTTCTTGAATTGGCACAGTGGGGTGTGTGTCAAAATAACATTGATGTTAGTTTGCATTGTGTCTTTATGCTTTTCTTAATTATGACAGACCAGGTCAAAAATAGTGGTGACAGTAAAGTGGAACTTTAATATGACACTTGAGTTTAATAATTAAATTTATAACTTGAAATACAAGTACCAAAATAAAATGAAAATAACAACGTAATTCTAATTTATTTAAAGATATTGATAATTCTGTTGACTTGTAACTTTTATTATTTACATTGAGTGTAAATTGTATTAAACTATGAAACGAAGCTTAGTTAATTTTTAAAAGACAATTATTAAAGATTATTTTCGAAACAAATTTGTATATGTACATGTAGGAATGAATAAATAGGTATTTACATGCTTTGGAAAGACAGCCATACTTTGTTCTAAGTTTCATGAACCTTCGAATTTATTATAAAATCTGATTATTTTTACACAGGCGTAATGGAATCAGCTATATATATAAACAAATTACTGCCGTGTTTACTTCCAAAAATAACCCTTGAGTGCAGAAAATTGGCCATGTTCCTCGCGTTTGACAAAAATACTTCCTTCATCTTCCAAGTCATCCTCGAACATTATAAAATCTTTTGTGTCGGGTGAAAATGGAATATTCCAGTCACTTTGTTGCTTAATCGATTGTGAAACTAGATACGAAGTACCAGACATAATCTTTCCATTATAATAAAATAAACGAAATTGTCCATCTCTTCAATTCATCGTAAGAAAAAATAACTTGAGTTAAAAAAAAAAAAGAATGTGTCATTTATAGCTTACTATCAAATACTATACTATTACTGGAGAATATTTACTACTATTATTGTAGAATTAAATTTTCCAAAAATTTGTATTCATTTGAAAAAGTAGAATAGAACAATTCAAAATGTTCTTATTTTCCTATTCTCAAATTTCACAATCTTCATAGTAATCAAGAAAGTATAATTATATTCTATAATTGCATAATAATGATAAACATAAAAGAAAATAATATTTTCCTAATTTTTAACTTGCAATTTATTTCAATTTCCCTTAAGGAAAGAAACGTATCGTCAATTTTTCGACAGTGAATATTTTATTATCAAAAAACCTGACATCTCTTTTAATTTTTATTTATTTGGAAGAATAAAATGTAACCAAATAATTCAGAATACCCGTATGACCAATTATACAAAAATGAATAAAATCAAGAATTATGTGAAAATTATTTTACAACCTGAGAGATACTGTAATCGAATGATGAGAGTACAAATCAAGAAGATGTTAACGATCGTTCGAAGATGTTACCAGAAGGTATAAAACTAGAAGTTAGTCTACGTCAGGTCACATTCGTGTGGCTCAACAGTTCGTTTCGACTGAACGACCATCCTATTTTTTGGCGATGCTGACGAGTAAGTCCAGAGTGTAACACCCTTACATAAGCACTTCTAGGATTACACGATCCTTAAATTCGAGGGAACGAGGTGACCTTTCACTGATAAGACGAAAACTGCCTTCCTTCGTGTACCTTTTTATAACCCAAAGGCTAACATTTTATGAGACCAGATAAAATGGAGTAAAATTAAGTTTCATTTACAAAATGTAGTTAAGCATATCATAATCCTTCATTTAAATAAACCTTGGTCCATTAATATTAACATTAATACCGATATTAACAACATTACAATATACATTAGTATTGATATGAATACTATTAATTATTCAAATTACAAATAAATTATTAATTTGACATAATTTATTCTTCCTAGTGAAAAACAAAATTACGACACTGTTCTTTTATAATATACACTGTGTTTAACATTAAAATTACCGATCTTTAAACGGATCGAATTTTAGAAATTTCTTCCATTTGAAAAAATTCCGAAATTATTTCGATTGGAATAAATCGTCGGTAGTTCAACGATAATACGATATTATTGGAGAAAAATTTTGAAGGAAAAAAGTTGCAGTAAATTTTTAGCAAATTCTTTATCCACGGAATTTTGTGTTATTGTTTAGAATATTGCGTTATTAATATATCGGAATGTTTTGTTAAAGTTGCGTTAAAAATGCGTTGCGTTGCATTTTCCGTGGATAAATTTTTCTGAAATTTTTCTAATTCCAGTTTTTGCACGTAGGAATGTTACAGCTAATGAACGACATTTTGACACCGTTTAAATTAAGGATGAGAATAACTTTGAAAATATTGTGTGATAATATATTAATTTTTAGCCAAAACAACAAATGGCATGGAGATCATGTTGGGCAAAACCGGCTTGGCACAAAACGTATTAATGTATACTTAAATATATTATATAACATGATATGGTGGAAATAATGAGTAAATGTAATAATATTTCGACCGTAATAAAAGCTCGTATTAATTTTCTCAAAAAAATTCTAAAATTTCCGATATTAACGCATCAAGGCAAAATTATAGGAAAAACATTTGCCAGCTCTTTCATTCTTTGTCTCCAAACCACATAACCTACACGATCAGTTAAAGATTCTCAATTAAAGTCCATCAAAGTATATCAAGATTCGCCAATTGTCTATTTTTCCTTCAAACAAAAGCTCTTCATCTTCAAACCACATAACCTCAACTATCGATTCGAGTCTAAATTAAAATCCATCAAAATGCACAGAGAAAATTAACCAGTTTTTCAATCTGTTCTCCAAATTAGACTCATCCCTTATTCCTTCATCTTCGAGCCACATGATCCCAGCTATCAATTGAAGAGTCGAAATTAAAATCCGTCAAAATACACAAAGCACGATTTCCAAATTTCCAATCTCTTCTCCAAACAAATTTCATCCTCTCCTTCATCTCCAAACCATGCTACCCTATTAACATTAGACTATCGGATGTTAGATATATACCTATTTTGACTGAAATGAGTCAATTTCACTCAAACATCAAAATTGAAATTTTTTAAAAAAGATAAAATTTTATTTTAAAGAAACCTTCTTCGAAACAATTTCTGCATATATATTCTGTTTTTAAAATACATTTTCCGCAGACTTTTGGGGAGGCAATACGATCCTCATTCGACAGGGTTGGGTCACGATACTTGGGATTGGACTAACGAAAACGACGAACTTTAAAAATATTTAATGAATTAATTTGACTCACATTCGTCAAAATAAGTATATCACGTATGAATTATTGGAACTAAGGAGTGGAGAGGGAAAGGAATTAATATTTATATATAAATTTTATAATTCTATGAAAAACCAACATGTTTAAAAAAAATTATTTAAATTTTTCTATATATATAGCAATAAAATAGTAATTCCAAGACATTCTGCAATAAATAAAAATATTTCTAAACCGGTAAATAAGAAACCGTATGCAAATTAAGACATAGAATTATCTTACTTCGATATTCCACGCGTTCCACGATATTCCACTTCGATATTCGTTGAGTAATTGTAAATTTGATACATTAATTAACATCCATCTTTAAAATCTGATTAAGTGGCGACTGAGAGGAGCCTCTCGAGTGCAAGAGGTTAATTCAGAAGCCTGAATTAAAATGCCTCGAACGAACGGGATCTACCCAACAAAATATCGGTGGAAAAATAACGAGGTAATTGCTTTCCGATACACGTTTCGGCGTCAAACGAGCACTTCTTGTTTCCATTTCTACGCCTCCTTTAGCCGGCCACTTTGTCCACGGGTTTGCGTGCGCGTACCGTGAACACACGCGAACCTGTACGTTCGCTGATACGATGTGTTTTGATTAAAGGGAGAAGCCAGCAAGAGACTCTCGTTAACCCCTTCTTATCGTACGGAAGAGGCTTTGATATAGGACTGCAGGAACCAGCTTGGATAGCAGCAATTTACTCGAAATGATTAGAATCGCGTGCATGTGTATGTGTGTATGTATGTGTATGTGGGTGACCGAAAAATTCGCCACGATGCACTCTCGTTGCACGACACGTATGCAGTATATCGGACGTGAGTCGAAAGTGTATGAGTATCGAGACAGTTTTTTGACATGCTAAGTGGAATTTCGAGCATTCGAGATTTGGCTTGGCCAATTTTGAAAGTTTAAATTGCGTCGGGAATTGGATATAAATTGTAAAGTATGGCGTTATTGCGTATAGGGTACGAGAGGACGAGGTTTGAGATTGCATCTCATTTTCCTTCCATCGTATTTATTTTTTGAAAATTGTAAAAATAGTCGGGATGTTGGTATTGAAAAATTGTAACTATTTTATGCTGCATGGATGTTTCGAGTTTCTGTACTTGGGATATTTTTCATTTTAAATATCAACGATAATTTAGTGCACGTCGTTCTTTATTTCTAAGATAAAGAATTTATTTAAAATAATTAATATATTTAAACTCATATTTAAAATACTTAAGATGAAGTTTGTGCTACGTTACTCATTTTGAAATGATTAAATCAGTTAAAAGTTGGGATGTCGAAATTAAAAAGTTACAACTATTTTATGCTGCAAGGATGTTTCAAGTTTCTGTAATTGTAATATTTTTAATTTTAAATATTAATGATAATCGAGCGCACGTCGTCTTAGCAAGAAAATATTTCTTTATTTCTAAGATAAAGAATTTATTTAAAATAATTAATATATTTAAATTTATATTTAAAATACTTAAGATGAAGTTGATGCTGTTATCAGTTATCAGTTAAATCAGTTAAAATGATTGTCAATCTATACGTTGATATATAAAATATTTTTTAAATTTTATTTTAATTTTGCTAAAACCCTATAATCATTTTGATTAAATATATTGTAATACCAAACTTGCCATAATTCCAATATTTTTAACAATAAGAAAGCAATATTTTTCACAGAAAAATTGTGAATAAATCATGAACAATATAAAAATATTATCTTGCATATTTATTATACTTATGGAGCATATTTAAATGTACTTGCACAGAAAGCAACTGTAAAAACGAAAACTATATTTCCTTTGTCCAATGTGCACTATTGAAATCGTAATGCATTCTGAAGAAAACCACACAGATCAAGAAAGGAGATATTATGGCAGAAGCTTACCAAAGAATTCTCTTTCAACAATCCCCTGTGAATATTAAAAAATACGTACAGGCCATTTAAATGCAAAATCGGGAAGAATTTGTTGACGATACCCTGTTCTTATTTCACGGAAAATGTACCATGAGCAGGCACGGAATTTATTTCAACAGCAATTTCGTTATCCTCTCTTGAAAACGTATGCTCATTGCCAAATATAAATGCAAATGCGCCATCGTTACCGTTACATATTCACGAAACTTCAAAAAACATACATCGTACGTAGTTCGATCACAAAATTCACCAATAATCCATACAATCTGAATACAAAGCTGGCTAAAAACATTGCGTATCATTCCACATATTCGATATCTTCCTATTCCATATTTCTCCCTTCAAATGATCAAAGAAATTACAGAACTTACATTCAAAACTGACCACCACGTTAAAAAAGAAAGACAAACAAATAAATAAAGCAAATCTCGCTAAAAAGAATTATAAAAAGCAAATTATAAAAGCAAGAGAAACGAGATTAAATGTAACTTTTCCAGAGGAAAACTTTAGGAAATTACAAAACTAGACATATTTTATTTTTATAGTTCTCGAAATTAATTCTGTGCCACTATATTTCACACGGCAACGCTAAAGTGCTCTAGAGGATTCTATTATTCGAAAAAAGAAGAGGGAACACAAGTAAATTCCCGAGTTTCATTCACATACTGAACTTTCGTACATCTCTCTCCCGAGATCGCTCTAGAAATACCGAAGCACGCGATATTTCATCGCGAAATCACTGTTAGCGCCGCGCGGAGCGTCGTTAAATTCGCGTTTAAACGTGAAATAGAAGACCTTAATCCGTTTCGCTTGTATCCCCGGTTAGATTATCGAGAAAGATCGTTCGAATTCCGCGCGGTGGAAATACCGCGAAGATGTTTAAACGAAAATGCGATTTATATTGGGGAATGGCACTCGCCAATTGTTCCTCTGCCAACATCAAATGCCGTATCGTCTCGTGTCTAGCAACAAGTTGATGTTTCCGTCTACATGCGAGCGTCGACGTGGAGATCAAACCGATAGTTACGCGACAAGAACTGCTAAACACTTTCGAGTTAATGCCAACAGTTTCAACGGAAACGCGAGCATCGTCGCCAGAATGAACCACGAAACGCGTTCTGAATGCAAGCTGGCTGAATGGTTATGTTATAATATCCATTTCATGCTCGAACACTTCGCCTCGTCCGCTCGCCATGCCTCCGGATCCGATAGAGCAAGCGACAGGCTGCAGTGACAAACTTTCCACTACAGCTGGCCGGTTCGGCGCCATTTTGTCGCGCTCGCGGCTGCAACTAGAGGGCGCTGCGTAGATCGAAACGGAAGAGTACCGGCATGCGCTAGGATGGAAGAGTATCGGGACAGATGTAGTGGACTATTCGACGTGATATTTATAACAGTATTTAGAATTTTTATGCATTTGAAGCTATAGTTGGAAGAAAAGTGGTGATGTTAAACAATTACGCGTTATTTGAAATAATTTCTTGAGTCGAGTTACTAAAGTTTCTACGGTTCTATTCGTTACATTTGATTTTATTTCGCACGTGCAATTTTCGAACGTTCTCTATAACATAGTATCTATCCTATCTCGAGGATTTTTTTGCTATAAAAATATAAAAATTCGAGGCTTTTCTTATATTTCTTTAAGCGCTGTGAAATTGTTTATTGTGATAAAATAAGCAAAGAAAATTACGTGCATTTCATTTCAATATTTCATGTATAGTTACTTCTAATCTAGTTATATTCGTTACTTAGCCCCGTGCCCTACGATTTAAGTTTCGAAGGCGCGTGCCATAATCAACAACAGAGTCATTCCGTCTGAAGGGGTGAAAAATGATCGTGACACGTGATCGAGACAGAAAGTCATCGGTAAAAATTAACCACGAATTTTACTAGTGAAAATAATTATTATTTTTCTAGCTACGTAAATTACTAGTTTCTTTGACAAAATAAATGTACAGGTGTCTTCTCAGTGTCAAACGAAAACTTTCAAACTAATTCCTCACCTATTGCTCATGGACCACACTATCATCCACCCTAAATTTTTCTTCGAACAGTAAAAAAATTACAAGGGTGTAAAATAAATATTACTAACCAAACCTAACCTCGTTCGAAAACTGCGAAGCTCCGATGGCGCGTGGCACTAGCTACAGCAAAATCAGTCACGCGTCGAGCCATTTCGCACTAACGTGACGAAGAATAACACGCAACTGAGACAGAAAGACATGAACGAAAATCGACCAGAAGCCTGACCTGTGTTGTTTACGTTGGATCCCGTCTACAAACCACGCCTCTCAACCATGACACTCATGTTAAGCTTCAGGTATAAAAACAAACGGTGACTGAGAGTCACCACTCGAGTGCAAATGGGTAATATATAATAATAATATTATTATGTCATAAAAAATTTTCTAAAATTGTATTATATCATCATAAGACGATTTTCTTGCATCACAGTAGTGTCAAACGAAATATTCCTATAAAATTGGAAAGCATAGTGAGTGACATTTAAAGGATAAGCTGTGTAACTAAAGTAAACCAGGTATCTTATTAATGATAAATAATAATTGAAAAAATAAAATATAATAAGTTTATTCCTTTCTACTACATAAATATGGGTGTTAAAAATATAGGTGAAATTTACCACAGATGGAATATTTACAAAATAGCAGAATAAAGGAAAAATTATTTTCCTATACATTATCAAATTAATTTAAATACTCGAAAGAATTTATCAAAATATTTTCAGGAATTTTCAATATTATCTTTACGATCATCCAAAATACAGCAGATCATATAACTACATAATTTATATTACAAGATCAACGAATAAATTTCCAATTCTTTATCCTATACTTCCCTATTTATCAATAATATAGTATACAAAAATCCTTGATTCACACTAATACCATTAATTTTTCCATTAATTCACTAGTTCACCTATCGCCATACACAATTAATGCTACTAAAGAAGGAATATACAAAAATTTTCAAAAACCACAAATATGTACCCCCAAGCTATAGTATACAAAAATCCTTGATTAACACTAATACCATTAATTTTTCCATTAATTCACTAGCTCACCTATCACTATACACAATTAATACTACTAAAGAAAGAATATATAAAAATTTTCAAGAAACACAAATATGTACCCCCAAGCTTTTCATATAATATCTATCTACAACGAAATAGATCACGAATTAAAATACACATGACCCATATTCTTAGTATTATCAAAAATTACGTAACGGAGAAAAAAGGCGATCAAAATATAAAAGCTCTCAAGAGACACTAACACCCGCAAACTTTTCCCAGAACACGTGCAATGTGATACATCGCGAATTGAAGTACGCGTGATCTCATTATTATTAAAAGCCAACTATGCCAGTGTATTGGCAATGGCAGCAGCCGTGTAATAAGCTTTCCTGAGCTTACACGCAGCAGGCATTAGCGACGTGTATGTAAGTACTTGCATTCTCTTCTTAACGTACAAGCTAAGCATGCCACCACTAGCAATCCAGTGTAATCCTTCCTTTAGGTGACGTGGCAGCCGCTAAAATACGATTTTCACCGGCTCTCAGACACTTTAAAGGCGGATATCCCGCGATCAAAAGAGTTTCATCTTGCTTCTGAGGATCGACCGTGTTCCGGCTCCTTCGTGTCTCGTGAATATTTAACCGAAGGCCGCGATGTCTAGCCGTGCCACAGCGTCTGATTAATAAGCGAGTAGGTGCCCTTTTTTCCTTAAACTCTCCAATTTCTATCATTTCCCAAGAACGTATAATTCCGGATTAAAAAAGAAAAGGAAATACGATATTTCGATCTGTTTTTGTTAATTCGTCTCACGAATTAAATTTATTACAGTGTATATAAACGTAGTATAAGAGCCGTTCACTGCACAAATTGATTAACTCCATCAAACAAAAAGTGGAGAAACGCAATGAAATAATGTATATTGTTTTTTAAAATTCCCTTTATAATTTAAATCGAAATAAATATCGTAGAATGCATAAATACAAATGTAACTTTCATCTAACGGTATATAAAATTTATAAGAAAAAATAGCCAAAAGGTAATCGTTAGTAATGTTACCATTTTTATGTTACTGGAAGAGTTAATCGATTTGGCAAGTGAAAAAAGTAATAAATTTAAATTTTACTAAATTTTGCTTAAATTCTGATAAGACGGCACTAAAAAATTCACCGTTATCATTCGTGGCTTGCTAGTGCATTTGAGTTGCATTATTGTAACGATTTACATTAGAGTACGGAGTTAATCAAAGTGACCTCTGAAATAAATTATTTATTATTCGGTGGCCAACAAATTTTTGTCGTTTAACGGTGTTAATCTTAATTATCAGAGAAAGTTATTATAAATATAAAAAGTTATGACTACACCAAGTGCTTTGACACTTAAATTTAAGATTTTCCAAAAAGTGGAGCTAATCGATTTATGCAATGAATGGCTCATATGTAGACCATAATAATGAAAATTGTGCGATGAATTAACAGATTAACAGATATGCATAATATCATATTTATTTTATTTAATTAATTCCGAGCATGTTTTATTTGGAAATAAAATGATTATTAAAATAAAAAATTTATAATTATTAATAAGTTGATTTAATATAATTTAATAATGTTTCAATATTATTTCCTATTTATTATAATAAATGGTAATTTTGACGTTGCATGAATTCCCCAAGAGATTTTAAGATTCTTTTCTAAACTTGAAAGAATATGGAGTTAAAAAAAGAAATGGGAATAAATTACCGTAGAGAAAAGTCTAGAAAATCATAAAACAATCGTAGCCAGCTGGTATACTTTGCTTCCGTATTTTTTAACTCAATTTTCTACCACTATGTTTTATGTCAGCAGTAAATTAGGATCCTCTTCTATTTTAAAGGAGCACATCACAGTGAAGCTTAAAGCCTCCTTCCACGGTTCCCGTCATTCTTATGGGAGATATATGGCGAAGTATTACGCGAGCTACGGACCTTATAAATAACGCGATATTTAAAGGAAATTCTTTTAAATTTTACAAAATTCTATTAAACCATATTCCATCGAATATTCCGATAATTAGAGCAACCGCGTTACACTTTCTGCACACTTTTTAAATCCATGTTCTTTACGTGTTCGTAACTTGCGAAGGGCGCTTTATTCTCGAAGAAAACTTCGCGAAGGAGACCAGCTAGAAAATCCTTCCCTTAATACCTTACTTCAAACAAATAATTTTTACGCGAGATTGCCTCCCTTTCTTAGATGAAAACAAGTTACCACGCATTTTATGTTGGTACAAATATTTTATTATTTAATCTGCGCTATTATATCTATATATATAGAATTATTAATTTTAGACTCTGCATAATGAAACGCTCTTAGAATTCACGAAGAAAAAATGCCCATTCTAATATAAAAATTTACCTATCATTACCAAAAGGTAATATTTAATATATTTAAAAGGACGTCAATGAGACATTAAAAACAGAAGAATTCAACTCAACGGAAAAGATCACGTTAAATGGTCCACCCTGTATATCGATATCTACGACATAACCCTTAGAAGGGATAATACCATCGGCGAGGATCTTCTACTCTTATTTCTCTGTTATTAAAACAACAAGCCACTCGGTTATTCTATCCGCACCCTGTGCTCGCAAGACCAGCTATCATCTATGACTCCCTACGTTGGAGAAGCTCGAGTTGCCTCAAAAGACCTCGATAAAGCCCGGCATCCCCTTTCAATTGTTAAAAGGCGTGGGCGGGGACGCGGACCAAAACAAATCTCATTGTCCCCTGGATCGCTGGTAGCCCAGTTTCAGCAAAAGGGTGAGTTTGACGAGGAAGGAGACTGTACCAATTATCTCGGCCCCGTGAAAGGTTCCCAGAAGAAGTCGACGATCATTTCCCGCGGAGGGAGAAGAAAACAAGAGCAAAGTCGAGTGGCGACTGGCGGGGTGAGATTGTATCGGAGAGATCCGCGGAGCTTTCCGCTGATCTTCACGAAATTTCCTGGCCGAAGGCGCGGCACTAATCTCCTTGGCTGAAAGCCCGTCACCAAGGACTAACGTCGGCCAGCCAGACCAAACGGCCATCATGGCGGCGTCTAGCCCAAAATTATCCGGCTGCTTTCACCGCGATCAACTCTTCCGACTCTACTTTCGCGATAATTATCCCCGCCTCGTTGCTCCTTGTCTTCCCCCAGAGTGGCTATTAAATATTTCCCGTGTTCACCCTGGAGAACATTTTTGGGTGGCCAACCTCGACGAGAGGATAATTAAATTTGCGAACGGCTCGGATGATCGATGCAGGTGACGTTGCTCATCTTGTATCGAAATCACTAACTAGGTATATTTAACCAAGTGTTCCGTTGTGGAACAAGGAAGACACCCTTACGATCTTCCAATAGCCAGGTCGTTAGAGCCAAAACAATTCGGCATCGGAATTTTCCTATCCATGCCTTCTGCGTGTTTGAAAACCTTCTCTTTTATTATGACTTCTCGCGTCGCGGAACAAGAGAATCCGTGAAACCCTAATTTAACGAAATTAGTTTAGTAAGTTAGTTAGTTTAGTAATTAGAAACACTTAAGACTTGGCTGACAATAGGCCTGAGGGCTCCACGCGGTCCGCACACGTTGCGATCCTCAGGCCCTAAAGAGGGGTCATAAACGGCGGATGGGGTCACCAGCGCAAGGGTGGACCCCGCGTACCTCACCTTGAAGGAGAGGGTTCCCTCCACCACCGTCTTCGTCTGGGAGGACCTTCCCTTCCTTCAAGGTGACCGATTTGCGGACCAAGGGAACGCTCTTGGTCCAATTAGCCAATAATATTTGGCGAGCTCCCGATTTCTCCTAAGACCGATCTTCGGGAAATCGAGGAGGACACTTCGAAACGAAACTTCAAGGAGAACAGTTCGAGTCTACCAATCGAGCTTCCAAGAGAGCAGTTCTACGAAAAGCGTCAAATCGATTCCTATCGTCGTACCAGAGTCTAACGTTTGACTCCAGCCGAGATCTTCCTTTTGCTCGTGATAATTGAAATAGTTGTCCGATATTAATTTAACGAGCAACATAAGGAGATCGTGAGATGGACTTACAACCTGTCAAAATTTCTCCAAAATTCAATCGCGAGGGTAATGGACAGTTTGGGATTATTGAGTTTCCTAATTTCCCCTCAATTGATGCTACGTATTCTCTTGTTTTCATAATATATATATATATGTACCGATCATCATTCTCAACCTCGCCACTAGATGGAATCTAACTTCAAGGTGAATCCTCGACTCCCATAAATACAGGTTCCTATGCCACCTAAGTACCCTGGTCTAAGGCAGGGTCTGCTAGTGAGCCTTACTGACGAAACCACTGGTAGGCCCAGGACGAAATGCTCATGTTTTCCTTTTCCTTTCATCCCTTTTAGCATCACCATGACATCGAGGGTTCCTGCGAAACCAGACTTCAATGACCGTGGGGGAGAGCCACCCCCTACATATATATATACTTCTTTCTCTTTTCTGGCATCATGCAAGTGTTACCACGCGTGCTTTTATTTGAAATCTGTGATTCCTAACTGAGTTGAAGTGTGTGAATTCATATCCAATAGGGATACTGGGTACTAAATCGTTGCTGATCTTTTGATCACGTGACGAGTAGATTTAGGGTTTAAGTTGAGAATCCTCATAGCTTATCCTACCCTATTTTTTGAAAAATTTTACTATTATTGGGAGCTATACTTCTGTTTAACCTGGAATTACCAACGTGGGGGTTCAATGCCAGGTGTACTCGCATGAGGGTCCAGTGTTAGGAGTACCATGGTAACATGGACCCCCAATGAAAAGTAACATTTACAGGTTACAATATACGAAAATTTGGATATTAAATATTTCATGTTACTAGCAACATTAGACCCCTACCTGGATACACACGTAATAAACCCTCACGTGGGTAATCCTGGGTTAAGATAAATATTTAAATTAGGTTTAGATGAAACTGATAGTGGTAACACCTTATCATCTCGATGAAGGGAAATAATAAGGTGTGTTATTATTTTCGAACACGCTGTGCAACGTGTGTAGCTCATGCTGTAATGAGAATTTGGTGCGAATGTGGCTGTTTATAGCGAGTGTGTGATATGAGTTTCGAGAGTTACAGAGGGTTGGAAGGATAGAGCAGTTGAGGTTAGGGTGCTAAAGAAGGTTAATTATATGCTGGTACCGAGCTTCTGACGAACCTAACCACATATTTTTGGGTAAAGTTTGATTAGTTCAATTGAAGCACGTGTGACAGAATTTTTAAATAAAAATTATTTAATATTGAAAATGTAAGCACGTATGTATACCGGTTCTAAATTACATGGAAATGTAAAGAGCTAATTTATGGTAAGTTTTTACTTTATTTTCATTTTTTGAGGAATATTTGCTTCTTCTGACATTTTTATATAAGAATTCATAAATAATAAAAATAATTTTGCCTCGAAATAATAAATAATAATTCTGGTATATTTTATTTCTTCGTTTAATATAATTCTAAATAATCAGTATCAGTAACAGGTTTTCACGAGATTCGATAAAGATCTTCCAATTTACTCGAGAGAAGAGAAATTTTCCATTTTACTCCATTCTTGAGGTGAAAATAGCATTTTCATCTTAAAACCTATTTTCCTCTTTCACCGGATGCAGGTTATTTCTAAAAAGGATCATTGATTCAAAACTACCGCGAGATTAACGTACAGTTAGCACCAAAAATAATGCACATTCATCATGATGTAATAGCCTGCACGTAGCGAAGCTTATCACGATCGTGTTTCGTGCTCGCAAATGGTTATTCAACAAAGCAGAATACTGCACGCGCTGCAGTTTTGTTCTGTGTGCCTACTTGCAGACTAAGAAGTCATTATTTGAAATTATAACATGTTCCACAAAGGACTCTACGAGTTTACCGTAGGTTTCAATTAAGAAAACAACGTCGCAAATATTTCGCATGACGATACCTTGAATTATTTTTCATTCGGTAGAAAAATACCTTTGAAATTGTGCAAACAGAAAATATTAACGTGGAATAAAATTTATCGTATTTGAAGGATTCTGTGAAACACAAAATTCCGATTTTTATATCCTCGGTCACTATTTGCTCAATTTTCTAAATATCCGAATATTTTTGTAACGTAACTTTAAATAATAAAAAAATTACTTAATATTACCTAATCACACGTTTTGATATTAATCTGACTTTTAAATTTGTAAATGATCGACATTTCATTCGCTACTTAATTTCGGAAAAATTAAATACTCCAATATGCAAATTGCACTATAAATATTCATTAATTAATTAATTAATGGGCCTCTGATTACAATAAAAAAAATTAATTCGCAAACATAGTAATAATAAAATTAATTTAGTATAAAAATTAATAAACGAAAATAAAAATAAAAATGGAATCTACAAAAGTGAATAGTATGATAAAAGAAATACAGAAATATTTAATGGACCCTTCATCACAACAAAAAAAAATTATTTCCAAAATATAACAATAATAATATTGACTTTATATTGTAATAAGATTAATAGATGAAAATAAAAATATCTACAAGCTCGAATACCGTGGTAGAAAACTACAGAAATATCTGACTGAATTCTACCACAATTGCAAGCAGTCATCTTCGACTCGCATAATTCATAACCCAAGGCTTTGCTTCATACTCGAATTAGTCAGAGTATCGTTAATCAACGGGTAGCTTATACTCGGTTTATTCGCAAGTTGCAAATTCGTTTGCGACGTTATCGAACGGTAGCCTGAAATGTCAGCAAGCGTTTAAAAGCCACTTTAATCCGACCTTTATTTCGTTGGGCATTTGGTTGAAATACTCGGCTCGAGAAATCACTAAAAGCTTCAAAGAGCGCGTAATCCAATTTCCAATGAGAATTGAATGTCCGCTATATCTAACCAGCTACGTGGACGTGACCAAGTTTTCAATGCTACCGACTCGGTTATTATTCGAACTCTTATTATTTGCTGAGAAGAACTGCATGGACAAACACACATGAATAAACGACACAGAATAGGGATTTTTCTGTTTACCGTTCTATCCTTTTAAGATTATTTTTCTATTTCCCATTCTCTTTATAACATACATAATTTATAATTTGAATTTTTTAATTTAAAAGCCAATGAATTATTTAAATATAATTAAATACATAATTTATAATTTCAATTCTTTAATTTAAAAACCAATGAATTATTTAAATATAATTGAAGACATAATCTATAATTTCAATTTTTTAATTTAAAAAGCAGTGAATTATTTAAATATAATTGAAGACATAATTTATAATTTAAATTTTTTAATTTAAAAAGCAGTGAATTATTTAAAGGTCAGTATTATTAGTATGTATTAATACTATACTATTACTATAATATTTTATTTATTATGTGTTATTATTATATTATATATAAATAAAATTTTATATTATTGTTATATAAGAGAATGAAATTTTATTCCAATATAACTGATATATAGGTGAAATAAAATTTTATTATTATATAATAAAACACTGTGCTATGGATCAAATTTTAGCATTATAATATTGCTATATATATATACCAATATGAATTAAATTTTTATTTACTAATTATATAAATAATTATGATAAAATTAAATTGATTTATATTTTTACAACTAAATATTAATTAAATGCCTTTCTTTTATTTAAGTAGCCATTTTTAAAGCCTCTTTCTACAATGTTCAATATTCTTTATTAATTCAAACAGTGACTTTTAGTTCGAGGGGACAATCTCATTGAGCATTTCAGATTCAGATGACGTCGAGTCTAGAATCGCCCGATTCTTTTCTTCGGATTTCCGTACCAGGATCACAAGATTGTTTTTCACGTAGTAAAAACTGATTCCACGGATTCTACTGTATACTAAAGCAGGGTTCGCGATCTCTTGTCGTATAATCATCCCGGGTACATGGGAGAATTTAGAATCCTTCTGGACTTCTTTGTACTTTATTAGCTCGAGTTCTACTATTCAAATATTGCCCTTATTTCAACTTCTTTCCAATTTCTCTTTTCTCTTTTCTCTGAGAATCAAGTATAATATTATTGCATTTTTTCATTGACCAATTCGCAAGCAAAGATAGAATAACATAAAGAATTCAAAAATTATTTTTATGCATTTAGCAAATTAATTACAAATTAATCGAAATTTTGGAATTTATTCGAAACATATTTTTATTTTTATCTTTCATATTTCGAACATATTTTTAAATTTTCATTTAGATTTACATATATATTTATTTTTGTAGCACTTTGTTAATATATTATAATTATGTTATTATTTTATGCCTATATACAATTCTATTATAATATTCATAATTGTATTATGATATTTATATGTATATTATAATTGTATATAGGAGGCAAAATGTAATTCTATTATAATATTTAAATATATTTACGGACATAATTGCATTATGATATTTATATGCATGTTGTATCTCTATTTATTATAATTGCATTATGATATTTATATGCATGTTATATCTCTATGTATTATATAATTGTACATACAAGTCCAAATATAATTCCATTATACTATTTATACATTATATGTACGTTAAAATTCTATATACGAGTATAATTCCATTATAATTTTCACATAATTCTGTTACAATATTCACGTATTATCCCTCTAATAGCAAAGTGCAGTATCACATATCCCATTTAAAACTATCACAAGTCTCGCATTCTCAAATCTCGCTAAGGAAGCATTAATAAAAATAAAAAAATGAGTCATTATACTAATGAATATAAAAAGATACAACTAAATACCCATTTCTTCCATCTTTAAAAACCAAACTAAATAACTCTGGCAACTTTCAAATTCCTATATCAGTGACACAACTCGGTACCTTTTCCTTTCACCTTTTCTTTCCTTTTTAACCATAAAACTGAATAACCCTAATGACTTTTAAATTCCAAACTCGTATCCTTCTACGCTAACCAACCTAAACGACAACGTCCAATAAAAAACGAAAAAGAAAATAAAAATATAGAAAACCTACGCTACTATTTGCAAACTGTTCGCATTGAATTATCCTAGACAGGTTTTCCAAGAAAATTTACAGCAACCGCGACGCAAAAATACACGAGGGAGCCATCGATTGACCCAACGTTCTTCCTCGGACTCCGGCGCGTCCATTAACAACCACGAGACATCTAGCGGCGACATTGTCCGCGTGGCGATATTAACAAGCGCGAGACCGATATATAACGCGAGAAAGTTAGGTCATAACGCGATGCTGAATATTTCTGGAACGTCGACGAGTGCCAGCGTGGCGTAAATACGTGCATCGCGATGAAAAGCTGCTCGAAGAGGCAAGTTTTCGCATTAACGAAAAACGTGGACCACGTGCTTGAAGACAATTACGAACGCTTCGACGGGAGATCCACGAAATTCCCCGTCTTGAAAGAATTTGCTCGCGAAACGACCATTTCGCTTTATGGTTCTTGGCCTTTGTCTAATTGCGAACGCGAGGTTCGACGTTAAAGCGTCGTGACGCCTCTGTGTCGCCGAGAGAAACTTGTTACGTTTAATTAACCGTGTAATTAGTCGAGTGAGTTATTACGAGTGTCTGCCGAGGAAAATGTTCGGAAAGGTGTGGTTGGGTTTGTTTAGAGATGTCATTGTTGCGTTGTCTCCTTGGAAGAAGAGTTTGGTACTACTTGTACTCTTTATCCACACGAGAGATTCTGTGTTCTCCTTACAACAGAAGGAGGAATTAATTTCTCCAGGAACAATTGTATACTTTAGGTCGTTGCAGAAGCAAAAATTCTTAATATATACTTGGTATTGTAATAGCGAGCACGATGACACATCGCGTAATATCATTTCGCAGAGAAGAATGACACGAATTAGGTCTATAGATCAGAGTCTAATTGGCATCATTCAATACGGCTAGTCGATACAGCCATGAAGAGTGCAGTTAACGATTCGCGTTGATTTGACTCTCGAGAGTCTAATTCGTGTAGTAATTGCATGAGAAGATATCATGCGGTAGGTCATTGTATTCATTTCAACGAACTATAATCGTGAATTAAAAATATAGCATTTCGTTTAAAGAAGACAGCTCGAGTATGATATTTCAGCCATTGATTTATTCACAGAAAAATTGTCTGACCTTGTTCTCCTTTGTATTAAATAATTCTTCTCGCGATTTTAATTTCTAGCCAGGTAATTCAGTCTTTGCAATTAAATAGGACTTGTTCTACTTTTAACACTAGATTTACAGCATCTATCAATTTGACAGAAGGGTTGCTCCAATTATACGATGGTAACAGATTTAGTTAACTTATATTAAAACTGTTAATATAATATATAATTGTTTTTAAATTAAATTAATCGTTAAACGAAAAAAGGCACGTGGCATCCTTTACCTGTCAATTTGACAGGTGTTCTTAGAAATAGGTATACAGATAGCGTTAATTAAATTTTTATCATATTGTGATAATTTATATTAAACTGTCTATGCAATTTTAGTTCAACTGGTATAATTTTTGTGGTTATACCGAAATCATGCGAAATTTTGTTCAGTTCAAAGAAGCTCACTACCATAGGAAAAACAGAAGAATTTAATATTCCCTTATATAGCGTGTAATATTAAAATAAAATTGAAAATTATCTATTTCATATCCTAAAGAAATTCTTGTAATACGATATTTTGACATTAATGAAGAAATATTCCTAAATAAGAAGATAACGAGAGAGAAAAATTTGAAATGAAATGAACATTGTATTCTGTACGAATTTTAAAGGAAAACAAGTACGACGTGGCACAAAAACGAAGAACCCATTCGTTATTTTCAGCACATTGAGTTCCGTCACGTCAAAGCATCTTTCAGATTTCGCAACACGCTTTCGCATGACAAACAGAACGACAAAGCTTCAAAGCAGTTCATTTCTTACCTTGCGTGTTCCTTTCCTTCTTCCTGCGTCGGGGCCTCCTCTTTTGCACTTTCTCCGTGTAATTAGATGACGACGAATCGTCGCAGCCCGCCACTTCCTGTCTCTCAGCTATCTTCCTCGCCTCCTCCTGTCTCTTCTTCAACAGCTCGTACACTCTGTTAAAATAGTCCCTAGCGATATCCTCGTTCGACTTGTTCATCAAAACACCTTCTCCACTCTGAGGCTCGAAACTGTCAACTGTTGCCCCAACCGGCTCTTCCTTCGAGCCATTTGCTTCCACGTCCTCTCCAATCCCTTCACTGCCATCCACAATCTTAAACGTGTCGCTCTTCTTCACGTTGGAACAAGTGTACAACTCCTTGTAATCATTAAAAGTCTTCTTAGGAATCGTATTGTAGCCACAGTCCGGAGAATTCACGTTGGACGAGTCTGTCTCGTGGGTCTTGCCCTGAACCTTCGCCAGTATAAGGTTCTTTGACACCTCGGGCTCCCTATCGACGACCAAGTAATTCTCCTGCAGACTGGTACTGGGTCTATCAT
The DNA here is from genome assembly GCF_001483705.2 of Eufriesea mexicana. Taxonomy (NCBI): domain Eukaryota; kingdom Metazoa; phylum Arthropoda; class Insecta; order Hymenoptera; family Apidae; genus Eufriesea; species Eufriesea mexicana. Next base: position 196,087 of record NW_016919070.1, read on the forward strand.
TTGTGGAATCGTTGGCGACCACGTTGGACGAGTCGTTGGCTACTCTATCCTTCAAAACCACCTGCTTCTCGATGCTACCCGAGCGTTTTCGAAGAGGATTCACGCAGTTCTGAAGGTTTTGACAGATCTTACAGTTTCTGAAAGAGCACAGGTCAGCCTGCAAGTCCTTCCACCTAGGTTTGCTCATGAAATCCTCTTCCTTCACTTCCCTAGTCTCTGACTCACGGTGCAGCCTCTCGTGCTTCTTCCTCTCCTTGTATTCTTGCCAGGACTCGTCCACAGTGTCCTGACTCTTGACACGCCTCGGAGGATTCTCCTGCTCCGAGTCCAGGCTGCCTCCCATCTGGCCCAGCAACACGTCGCTCCTCGTTTTTCGGTAGAGTTTCCGTTTCTCGGTGGGCTCCCTCGTTTGGGAGCCCTGTCGACGATTCGTCCCAGTCGTTTCCGCGGCCTCGAGGATCGTCTCGCTCCTGGAACGCCGGCACGCTTTTTGCCCGAACGAATCCTTGGAACGCGACCTGTCGGCCCTCGACGATCTCTCCCTCTCGACCTGCCTGCCTGCTTTCTGCCTGTCCTTCTGAAGAATCTCCGGATCGAACCTGATGATGCTCGTCTCGCTGCGCACCTTTCGGGTGCGATAACCTCGTGGATCCTCAGGCTGCCTGTAATCCGAGTACCTTTTCTGAATCCCGGCCCCCGATCGCGCTTGAGCCTCGCATCGACTCGAACTCCGCGATCGTTCCAGCTCCATCCTCTGCTGGATCTTCCTCTGAAGGAACGATCTCACTCTTTCAAACTCTTTCCAATTCCTCGTTCCTGATCTTCCGACTGTCATCGTCGTCTTTCCGCTTCGAGTTCTCCTCGCTAGCATTATCGCGTATCGAGTTGCATTCTGCAAGATCGTTACGTCCTCCATTCGCGTTTCCAGATTCTCGTCTTCTCTCGTCTTCGTCTCTGATAGCCTGTCGAAGGCGAGTCAGGCCATCTTTGATCCTCTGACTTCGGACCTCGTCCTCCGTCCCGTTAACCTTCGACCTCGATTCCTCGCCACGCTCTACCTCCTCCACGTGGACCAACCTCGGCAGAATCTCGCTCTGGCTCCTCAGGTAGGCCTTCACCTTCTTGCACCTCTCCTTCGCGATCTCCTCGGGACTCTTGCCAGCGGTGTTCCTTCTTCTAAGATCGTCTATGATCTGCTGCCGCAGGTAATCGCCGGTCGAATATTTCTTCGAGCTCGTTTTCGTTTCCTCGTTCTGCTTCGAGCTGTTCTCCGAGCCACCGGAATGTCTTTGCTTCCCCTTCTTCTCTCTCTCCTTCACCGTCACCTCGCTCCTAGATTTCCTTGGCGCGTAGCCGAACTGACAAGACCCGAACTTCGTGCTGAAGCCGTCGAAGTTTCGGTTACCCTGGACCGGAAGCTGGACAGTCGGACTGGGTGCGGATGATGAAGAGAAGGAGGAAGAAACGGTGGAGGGCTTCTCGCTGGCCGATCTACTTGTAGGGAACTCCTCGTGCGACTTGAGACCCTCTCGAAACGAGCCTCTGGCCCGCTGAGCCGTTCGTCCAGTCGTCTCGACCAGCAGACGACCATCCTTGTCCAGCAGCTGGATGACAGGAAGCGTGTCCGCGGACGTGGTCAGCTCCCACTCCCAGTGCAGCGGCTTGTCCAGCTTCAATCTGATGATCGGTTCCGTAGGTTCATTGGAAGACGAAGAATCCGGATTGACCAGGCTCGACGACGTGGCTGTTATAATCGGGTGAGCGTTCTTCATGTTTCCGGTTCTCGCGCTCCCGTGCACACGCCGAGGCGGTTTTCGTTCTTGCTCAGGGTTCGATCACCTCCTGGCTACGGGGGCCACCATAAACTTTAGGGGCACCTTAACGATTTCAGCGAAGCGATCAGCCTGACGTTTGAATCCGGTAAACTCGTGTTGCACGCTTTTTCATATACACCGAGGAAATTATCGTATTACTCGTTAACGGGTTCTCGATTCGTTTATTTCCAACGATATTTATCCGTTTATTTTTACTTCAACGTTGGTCGGGGTCTGCGGTGGAATTTAAATGTAATTTTCCTCCGATTTTAAACTTCGGGGCATAAAGGTTTATCGCGTCACAGAAGATCGGTACGATTCGAGCTGTCAAAACGAATGATTTATTCCCCCCGACGAGGGATATTCACGGGGATATCAAGATCGATATCTAGACTTCAGCAAAAAGTCTGCCGGCGTTATTCTCGAGCATCAACTTCGATTTACAAAAGGCGTAACAGTGTTATTTCCACGAATATCAATATTGAGACGTTCATTTGGACATTTATCGCGTCGATCCTTCCTGTAAACTTCGGACAAGTACGCGAACTTGCCCAAAAATGTACAACTAATAGTCACCACTATTTTCAATCTTGCAAACACATTCGATGTTCACTCGACGATTATTTCAAATGTAATTCCAAATTGCTCAACGATCTTACTTGAAAAAGTCACAAAAAGTTATTCTGTCTCACGAGAAAACGTTCATTCAGACTATTCTCACACTAGACTCGCACTAGTATGCTCACTCGCTGTTTACTCCCGATCCGGTTAATCGATCGACCGATACATCGAGGATCGAGCTATCGAGCATCGTTCCACATTCGCGTTTGCTTGTTCACCGGACCACGTTCCGACTCGCAGGTTACTCCGGTGAGACGCGGCCAGCATGATATCCGCCGCGCGTAAAACAAGATCGAGAATTATTGTTCGACGGAGAATCGGGCGGGCGTTACGTAACTCGACCTCAGAAGCTTGGCAGCCTGTCAGAATCGGGAGAGTTTCACTTCGGGATGTTTCCGAAGCGGCTTCATACCGTTTCGCTATTCCGTTTCGCTATGTTTGCGTTTATTATTCACGGATCCGCTCCGCGGGGTTTTTCCCTCGCTGCTAGGGAGAGCAAAGAGTAAGACGAGGGGGGTTCTTTGCCTTTGGACGAACAGGTAACACGACTGTGTGGAGATAATAGGCTACCGTGGAGATCTAACCGCGGGACATGAGAGAAAAAGCCAACGGATGAGTCCCATTAAGAATATTCGAAGGTGGTTAGAGAGTCTCCTAACGGGTGGAATATTTACTCACAGGGGAATGCTAAGTCTGCTGGGTGCTGAGGAACTGATACTCTGGGAGATGGAAGTAGGTCAGAAGAAAATTTCGAAATTTCTTTGAATATTTTTAACTATTGGGTAATTGCGTTAGAAAACCACCGTTTTAAAATTTTGCTGAATGTAACCGGTACTATTTGCATTCTCTCATATGCAGCATACGCATCGACTGACAGTGGTGACAACGTAGAGGACAAAAGGTAACTTATATTTTTATTTTATTTCGAAATTCGTACGAAATGTTGCGAAATTCGTGTTAGAAAGTGACTACGTTCGAATTTCGACAAATTTAGAGTTACGAGTTACATCCCAAATAATTTAGAAACTGAGCTTCGGAATGTATGTAGATATTTTCAAATACTGTAAACGCGATGTTAGAAAGCGACTGTCTTGGAAGTTTCGCAGACATAAAAATACAATGGTCATAAATTATTTTTGGATTTTATTACGTGGTACAAATAGCTGGAAACTTTCTTAATACTTCCACAAACTTTACTACCTGATGTAACCTCTGCGAACAAGAATCACGTTACGTATGCTGCATATAAGAATAATTAACAATTGCACTCGATGACTTTTTGGTTAAAGAAGAATAGGAGTTCAAAGATTATCTGGAATAAAGCTGACGATATTTTTCTGAGCAGTAAATAAGACATAGTGTAATAATTAATATATGGAATTATATGATTTCGATATTTCACGCATCATTAAATTATATTAAAATTGACATCTTAACCCTTTCGATAGATTAAATTTCACTGATTTAATAATAAGTCTAATAGAAGGATAAATTTCTAGGAGTAAAGAAAATTTTCATCGAAATCGATGAAAAATTGTCCAAACTTAGGCATGGAGAAATTTGAAAGAATTCTGTATAGGAAAAATCTCCAAATTAATAATATATAATAAATAAATACTTAATACTTCACAAAAATATTCAAATACATAGAAATAGAGAATAATAATGTAGAATTATTATTGCAAATTATATACCCAAGTATTGAAACATAAATTATGGCTTTGCACTCTAAAGGTGCCTCTCAGTCGCCATTTAATCAGATTCTAAAGATCATTGTTAATCAATATCTGGAATTAAAAATTTTTCAACAACGCGTGGTATATGGAGATAAAATAATTCTACGTTTTACAATTAATTTCCACTTCTTATTTACCATTTTGAAAATACAATAAAATAAATATTTTATGGCAGAAAGTCTTGGAATTACTATGTTTCTCTAACGAAAAGATCGTCGAGTGCAAAGGGTTAATTAATATCGATCTTCGAAATTTTATCAAGTGCAAAGGGTTAAACACCCTAAATATATTCAGTCCAAAGAACAACATATTTTCCAACAAGTCCATTTCACCAATCTAATCACTAATCGCTCGAAATTAAATATCCCAATTGCTCTTCATATTTTCGGATACTACAAAATGGATCGAATGAACCATCCCTTGAAACTTCGATGGACCTAACGACACGACTCATCGTCCCAGCAGCCAAATGATTACATTTCGACACCTACGGTGTGTACCGATTGCAACTCGCTTCGATGAACTGCGTCAATAGAATCCCATTGGAAAACACAACTGCCACTCGGAGCGAAACTTTCACAAGTCGAACTCGAGCCCGCGGAACGAGAACTTGAACCGGCACGAGCAACAACTTCCTTCCACGAACTCGGCCCGTTCTACGAAGAACGGGGAAAAACGAGTGGCGAAGTCAGAAGCATAATCGAAGCACGTCCACCGAAACGATGCGCGACGAGGACATTGAAATAGACCGTCTGGCAAGAACGTTGCAACCGTTCACCGTTGGTCCGTGCATCGGTACTGAGCGACGCGAGAAATGGCGGGCGGTTCTCGCGGACGCCAAAGTACGCGTGTTTACAAGCAGCCGGTTATAAATAATCGCGCGTGAAATCGCCGCTCGCCGTCGAGATTTTTCCAGCCGGAGATCTCTGCCCGGTATACCTCTTCCCGTTCACGCCCGTGCTCGTTTAATACGCCCACGCGTTCCTGGAAAGGAGTGCCACACGGTTACCGAACGATCTCTCCGCAATCGCTGACCAAATATCGCGGCCGGAACAACGAGGCCCGATAGCCCACGAGTCGAGGCAGAAGATCAATAAACGAGCGGCTCGAAAGGGACGACGAGTTTCCACGAGGCTCCCTTCTTCCACACTGACTTCCCGCCTCAGACAGCGAACCACCGGAGCAGAGGACCAAGGTGTCCCGGTTTCCATCGGGGCGTCCCGCTAGCCACTGTACCTACACATCTCAAAATATCTCGGAAGACATAGCTGGTGGCCCGTCCGAACGAAAAACTCGTCGCCATGCCACGCGGGCCAGCCACGATGCTCGTCGATTCTTGACAAACGGCCAACCGCGTTTGAGTAAACGTCACCAAGTAGTCTGGTGGACCGAGACAAGGCGACGTGCCTCTGATGGAAAAACGACGACAGGGTGAAATAGAGAGGGGTATCACGAAGGGGATGCTGAGTGGGAGGAATGATGGGATTGTGCTTGGAGGATCGGGTGAGAAGATGGTATAGTTAGAGGATGATGACAATGTTTTGATAAGATGGAAGAATTAAGCTGGATAATGATGATGATATTTCTTGGAAGAGTAGAGGGAAGATGACGATATTGTTTTGACGAAATGAAGGAATGGAGATAATTGCATTTCTTGGAAGGAAGGGAAGAAGGCGCAGGGATGATGTCAACTGAAAGGAATGACTGAGAAACTGGTTGGTGAAGATGACATTGTTTTGGAAGTGTAGTGGAATTAATGCTAAACCTACCAGAGATTAAATTACTATTTTTAATCTTGTGATTTTGGTCACATGGATGCGTGATTTGGTATGATATTTCCTCTTATTCCATTTCTTGTTAGATTGCTCTTAATTGCTTTTTTCAGATGACATTGTTTTGGAAGTGTAATGGAATAAATACTGAACCTACCACAGATTAAATTACTATTTTTAATCTCTGATTTAAAATTCCATACTGAATGTTATTACTTTGGTCACTTGGTTACACATGATTTGTATAATATTTCCCCTTATTCCATTTCTTGTAGGATTTTTCTTAATTGCCTCTTTCAGTTAATGTAATTTTGGAAGTGTAGTAGAATTAATACCAAATGTACCATAGATTAAATTACTATTTTTAATCTCTTGATTTAAAATTCCATACTCAATGTCATCACTTTGGTCACTTGGTTATATGATTTATATAATATTTCCTCTTATTCCATTTCTTGTATGATTTTTCTTAATTGCCTTTTCCATCCACTGGTTAATTTGGCCGGCCCTGGTAGATTTAGTGTTATGTAGGAGAATAAAAACAGTGTTCCTTGGGAGGAGAAAAGGAAGACAAAGATGACAATGTTATTTAGGAAGCAGGAAATAAAAGTAACGAAGAAATGAGGAAATTAAAACCTTATTCCTTGGGGAACATGGAGGAAGATGAAAACGACAGCAATGTTAATTAAAAGGAGCGAAGAAGGCGAAGTTGACGAGACTGTCTGGAAGCAATCAGAAGAAAATAATGTTCCTGAAAAGAAGATGAAGATGATGACAGTAATAATTGACACTAATTGGAGGGATCGAATGGACTGAACTAGTCAAGGAAGACCAAGTTGTTCTGAAGGAATGAAAGAATGAAATTGGATAATGGGAACAATGTTTTTTGAAATGAAGAAAGGAAGATGGGGATCATTATATTACACTTGAAAAAAGGGAGAAAATGAAACTACTCAAAGAAAAGAACTTTGATTTGAAAAAGAAATCAAATCGATCAATGACAATATTTCTTAGAAGATACGAAGACAGATGAAAATCGCAATATCTATCAGAAAGAACGAGGGTGGCCCAGTAAATCGAACATGGTGTTTGCAAAAAGCAAAAGAATCGAATAAGAATACAACGTTCCTTGGAGACAAGAACGAGGATCGAGAGAAAACAAAGAAAACAATAATGTTTCAAAAGAATCGAGTTTGAAAGAAACTTCAGTGTAAACCAACTACAATTACATCGAAGTCTCTCCTAAGAAACAAAAGAGGATAAAGAAGATGGCGTTCCCTAATCTAAAAGAAAATCCCAGATATGCAAATACGTTGCTTAAATAAACATAAAAAGCACATAAACAGAAAGGACGACAAACAATCCAACAACTCCAAGAAATAGAGTTCATCATCTTCGAAAAACTCAAGGGATCAACTTAGCCAACAACCACGATAGCTTCCAAGAAAAACAAGAGAGACATAGTCTAAAAGAGATCAGGCCTACCCAATCAACAGTTCAGATCCTCAGCATGAAAGCATCAAAGCGAGACAAGAACGAGAAGAACTTAGGATGGATCGAAGGAATGGACCTAGCCAGCAACGACGAGTTCCACGAAAGCAAGGGAGGAAGCATGCTGACCGACGACAATGTTCCTGAGGAGGGGTCGCGGCGACGTGGAATCGAAAGGTGTCTCTGGAATCCGACGTGCAAACGCGAGAACGGGGCACGGCACGCGGACTCGTTCGTTCGTTCGTTGGATCGATCGATCGATGATTATCGGGGCCGAGGCATCGCGTGTGCTCGATCCCCGTGCGACTCGCGTACGAGCCAGCCGCGGATTCACTGAGGCCTCAGCGCGGCTGCGTCGCGGCACGGCGTGTGAACCCACGCCGCCGTCATACCACCGATCCTAAAATAAATCCCGCGGGATCCAATGGGTAGAGGATGCGGGAATGCCAGCACGTGGGATGTGTCACGAATATCGTTCGGCTACCGCGCTCCTGCATGCTCCCGTCCGAGCACCAGGTATGCACGCGAGTGAATAGGCGGCCATGACGCCTGTGTTACCTCTGTCGCGCGTTCCCATCGCAAGGGTGAAGCTTGAACGTCAACTGTCGGACATCTTTCATCGGCAACGAGTCATCGACTCGTGTGTGGCGGATTAATGCGGATCCCTTGGATAAATTTGGTCAGGTCGGCCTGCACCGTGGGCGTTACTTTTCATATTCTCGTACGCGGAAAGGATGTTTTGAGTTGGAGAATATTTATTGCCAGCTAGAAGTACAATGTGTGCTTAATGCTGCGGCTACTGGAACAGATAAAATCACGGGTTTTAGACTCCTTGCTTCTCGAATTATTCCAAACATCTGGCTGCTTTTCGTGCAATGAATGTTGACTTTTATTCGAATACAAGCGTAATTATATTTGTGGTAAATATATTTGGTAATTAACTCTTTGCACTCGACGATTTCTTGGCTAGAGAAGAGTAGAAATTCAAAGATTCTCTACGAAAATATTGACGATACTTTTTTCAGCAGTAAATAAAAAATTGTATAATAATAGAATTGTAGAATTATTTGACTTCCATACTTCGCACACTGTTACATTACATTAAATTTGATATATTAATTAATATCGATCTTCCAAATTTTATGAAATGGTGACTGAAGCTCACCTCTAGAGTGCAAAGGGTTAATTATATTTGTGAGGGATTAAAGTTAGTAACAAAATGATTTTGGAGAGGGTGTTTGGTATTTAGAGGAAGATTTTAATTTTTTTGTAATGATGAAGAGATACTAAAGTCATAATGAATTTTCTAAATGTGGTCCTGCACTTATTGTATGAAATATAGTAATATTTGTTGAGATAATTTCAATTCATGGCAGTGGAATAGCAAATTACACTCATGGATGATTTCTCAGGTCGCCCTAATGTTACAAGAATTTTGATGATCCTTTAATCTCAGTATTAGTAATAGAAATTGCAGGTTGTATAAATTACTGGAATTGAACTCTGTAAAATTTCTAAATAAATGTATTTAGTTATAATGTAAAGCTGGCTTTAATAAATGAATTTATATGCAAAACTATATGTTTGAATTAATATTATCATTGATTGTCAGTCACTGAATTTCATTTCCATGTACATGATGATTGAGCGAGTGGAAGTTGGCGTGTTTATGTAGGTGCAAGGATACGATGATTGAAAAGCGGAAACAGAATGATTTGCGAGTATAGAGAGTGACGACAGCTAAGTAGATTTATGGTACAATAATTTGGAATAAATATATCAATCGCATCTAAATCAAACAATTTACTTCCTTTCATAAACGTTCCTATTATGATCAAGAAAATATTTATAAACAATAAAATTAAAGGAGAAAACTGCACAAAAATAATGACGAGAATTAAGCAAATTTATGTTACCATAATTAGTAATAAATATAACATATTAATTACATGGAAATAAAATATTTTTTTCATTCCTAAATATTCCTAGAATAATTTTAAAAATTCCTACAAGCTAATTAAAACTAAAGAAAGGAATGCATATCAGAAAAAAATTATTTTAAAAACTGACAGTAAAATTAAAGAAAAAAACGCACAAAAATAGTGATGAGAACTAAGCAAATGTATGTTACAATAATTAGTAATAAATATGACATCAATTCCATGTAAATAAAATATTTTTTTCATTCCTAAATATTCCTACAATAATTTTAAAAATATCTACAAGCTAATTAAAACTAAAGAAAGGAATGCATATCAGAAAAACTTATTTTAAAAGTCGACCTACTGATGCGAGAAATAATATTCTTAATGCCACAGAAATCGATGAAAAATACATATATATTTTGCAAAAAATATATTAAAGAAACGTGGTATTACTTTTTTGCTATAAGAAGTATGTCACTATATTTCTGCATGATTAGTAACAGGATTACTAAGGTCGAGCCTGTTGAATTAAACATAACTTCTTTTACCCAATACCATAGTTGACACTGTGGCTGAACAAGATTCCATGAAGCCAGTTCGTAGTCATTTAACTTATTTCTTGCAGAATATATTATAAAATTTTTATCGACAGCCTTTCACTTCTACTAGCATTTATTTTTATCTCATATCACAGCAGGTCCATTGTCGATCATTTTCAAATCTGAACATCGTTCTGCAAGGTGGTTATTAATAAAATAAATTATTATGATTGGCACAGTTCACCGGCATATTACATTATGATGTTTCTAAATAGCAACACTTAAGATGTATGTCAGAACTACGCTGGCATTTAGATATACATAGAACTTACGTACACGGGTTAAACATCCGAACCAGGAAACTAGTGCGTTAGTTATTTTCCATAGTGGTTCATAATACTATTTATAGATTATTACGTTAAATATATCTAATTCCGAAATTTTTTTTCCATAAATTATAATACTATTTTTTATATTTTATATTTTTATTATTATCGACGTGACCTATCACATACCATAGCGATCATGCAATCACCGAATATGAAAATTTATTCCGTGTTCACAATTAGTTTTGTTAGTGAAATGTAAGATAAGAAAATTACAACCTTCGTTTATTCTAATGCATAATTATTTGTGTCATTTGTGTTGTATAAGTTGCTTATTAAAAAATCTTAATATCGTTTCTTATTGTTATATCAAAAGTATAATTCTTGCATACCCGTTATTCAAGTTAAAGCGATGAAAATATGCCAACATATTTTAATATTAATATGAAAACAAGTAGTATTGAATAGACTTACAATAAGCTATATGAAACTAACACATTCATATCTACTCTTCAAATCTAATCCTTCTATTATATCAAAAGTATAAATATCAAGTAAAATTCGTTCATATAAACTGCTCTAAATACGCCGAACCTGCCTTCAAGTTCCATATTGGAACAGCTTCCAACGGAAAGTTCTAGAAAAATAGCAAAATTATTTTCTTTGCTAAGATTCAATTTTCTATAATAAAATTTAATCCCTTATTCTATATATTTATTCCAAATTATCATCACTGATAAGATAAAGAAAAGAAAATAATACAACGTTACAATTTTCTTCTACATAATGGCTTCGCATAGAACAATTTACATAAAAATTTTAAACATGGCTGCTACTTACCTCGTGAGATCGCGAATCACTTCAACGTTCAAAGCATTAACATGGCTGCCGATGAGAGCATAGTCAGTGTGGCTAGAAATTCCACTCCGATGTTCCATCAAAAGTTTCGTCGAAAGTTTCCGACTGTACATAACGCGAAACTTGACACAGCCAATGAAAACCTCACTGGAACGTCCTTTGTCGCCCAACGCCAACGACATCGTTTGCCAAGATAAAATCGAGTGCAGGATCACTGGCCTATGGGAAATTTGCTTACTTTCGATCGCGACCAACTGTAGCGATGTATGCCGCACAGGTGTATACACACACGCACACAGGTTCGCACACGTCCTCAGCGAGAATAAAGCATCCAGTTTATCGCAACCACGAATGTCGCGTTTGGTTGGTTCCTCGGAACGATGCTATCGAATCTTGATCCTTGTTGACTTTTCGTGTGCTTGGATTGTTTCCCGACGTTGTTTGCTTATCCCTTTTCGTTCCTTTTGGGTTTATACGAACGTTATATTTGTTGGTTTAGGCGGATGTAAAATTTAAACACGCTCGAAATTAACCGACCCGGTAACTGCGTCATAATAAAACTCATATAGAGTAGACGCTACAGTGTAACCGTCTCGTCTAACGTCTACTCGCTTGGATTCAATCGATATACGAATCGAATTATCGATAGTTCCGAAATATTTTTGTTGTACGTAATTAATTTATTTTTTGACAAATTTGGTTTCAAATTAGAAGAAGGATACCTCTAGTCATCATTTTAAAGGAAAATTAAATTAATATAGTCAAATATTTAAATTTATTATTTATAATATTAAACTATAGAAATCTTAGGTTGGCAATACAAATTTCTAACGTAGATACAATCGTCCAGTTTTATTAAATTATTTTATTTGAGACGATTCATTTTGATTGTAAAATTCTAAAGATATTAGAAATATATTAATATAAAAAATATATTTATACGTATTAAATTAAATGTTAATGATTGGTCGAAAATTATTGGTCGTCAATCATTGGTCGCCATTTATTAGTCGCCACTCATTGGTCGCCACTAATTGTAAAAGTTTACAAATATTCAAAATATATTGTTGTTAAAATCATATTGACATAAATATATTATACGATTCTAAATATACGTAGCAATGAATACAAAATTAAATGAAACAATTTACAATCAAATGGTGCCACTAGTCAGACACTGAACGACAAATGACAATCAGTCCATCTTCAGGTGGCAACGTTTTAACGAATGTATTCAAGTCTGTATATAACCAGTATTCATATTGAATCACGTACGTTGAACGATGTGAGAAATATTCGGTGCATTCGTGACAAGTTCGTGCTGTGATAGTATTTTGTCAAGTAAAGTGATGTAGTAATAAATGAACGAGTGATTTTATTATTAACTTACTACTTTAATCTACGCCGCGATTCGTGTGTTTCGAGGTTATGACATGAATATTCCGTGTTTAAGCTGTCACATAAAATACATATACAGAACGTATGCCCTACAATGCTCCTTGCAGCATATGTATAGATGTGTATACAAATGTAACATTTGCTGTTTCGATTGACTGGATACGTAGGAAATATTGAAACGGAATTAAACGATAGTGACTGTATAGAATGTACATATAAATTTGTTTAATGAAAGAACATAACTGGGATCTATTCCTTAAATAGAATTCGTAACAGATTAATAAAAGTTGTACATAGAAAGGTAACCACAGATAATAAAATTCTCACACATAAAATCATAAAGATTCAAATGAAATATGATTGACACGATTCACAACTGCATAGAGATTAAAATAGTAGAATTATTGTAATTTTTGTGAACCTTTAATAAAAATTGTGTGACACCTGTTATGTATACGTAACATAACCAAACATTATATCGAAATTCTGGACTACCCTCAGTTCTTGCAATGCTCATCTAGAATAAGAAAAGATGATCTCGTCGTATTATTAGAATCATACGATGCTACTTATCTCCCAACTTCAGGAATAATCACATGCGTGAGCGGCCATTAATCGATCGCAAGGAACGCTAATAGGCGTTCCATTTACGCAACGTTTCATGCAAAAGGTGAGTCACGATGTGGGACACGCAATTGCCAAAAATTACCACTCGGACGCCAGTGTTCTCGTTACTCATCTTCAAATATTACGTAATGAGAAATCACGTGTTTGAAGGGAACAAAAGACACGTAAGTATCGAAACAGTTTTATCTCGATCCAATAAATTATTGACAAATCGAACGTTGGAAAGAGGTTATGTTGCGAGTACGAGTTTTCGAATTAAAAATTCGACGAGGACAAGAAAGGACTCTTGGTAAAAAGGAAGAAGACAATGAAGTGGAGTGATAGCAGGTCACGTCGGAATAATGGAACTCGGGACGAAAGCTTTTTCATAGTCGAAATAATAAAGAGCGCTGCTTCCGCGACGATAGAACACTCGTTCCTTGATATCGTAAACGCATCGATCTTGGTGCACGGATACAAGGTCTCTCTGTGATTTTCGACGGTCTATTCTGCAATATTACATCGAAGCACGGATGTTTCTAAATTACGAGAAAATATGGAGGGATGAGACGAACGTGCAATCGATTGAATTACTTCGAAGGTATTTTAGTAAGTACGTGATATAAAAATTATTTCTACGCTTAATTTCTAATTTCTAATTTATACTACGCTTAATTCTTAAGTAAATAAATAAAAATACGGTGGAATATTCAGTATCTGAATTAATAGAGTAACATGATTATATTTTAATAGAGAAATATTTACTTTTAGTGATTATTTTATATACAAAAAGAATAACATTAGCGACAACAGTAAACAACAAAGTGTAATATACACATTATAATATTATATTAGCAGCGATAAATATTATAATAATATAAGTGTAATATTTTTTATGGATAAATAGTTGAAATTTAATATCTGAAATAATATTCTATAAATTTAACTTCGTACACTGTTTCCACTTTTGTAATGAAAGCAACTCTTGTTTTGCTTTAATACTCGGTGTCATAGTCTCCTCTTTGACGCCATTATACGTAAGATATTCATGCGTGCGATGCTCATTTCATACTGTAAGAATTACTGTAAGAAAATATTGTAAAAAATGTTCCACACAGTAAGAAAGGAAATCCACGTTTAAAATAGTTAATATTCAGATAATGGTTGTTCTACCGTATATGGAAACAATAAAAATATTAATATTTAACAAATTAATATTCTTATCCTCACGATGAACTGGTAACTGAATTGCATGATAATTAAAATGAAAAAATAAATGTCAAATATTATGTACATAATTTCTAAAGAGAAATATTCGACGGATAGGTTCTAAACTATGAAACTACCTGGAAGAAAATTTCTAGCAGTTTCGTTACGCATTACGACAGGTGTACGAATGAAACTCAGGGATGGTCCGTTGTAGCATAGAAAATAATAATTTATTCAGCGTTCAGCGGAAATATAAACGTACAGTGTACTGCAGGAAAACATTTCTCTCGAAACGAACATAAAACGTCGACTATTACTCCAATATGCGAATGACTCTATCGCGTACAATGAGGCATCGTTGGTAAACGCACTTCTTTTCGAGTACGCTATCGCTTCTCCTCCTCTAAACTTTATAAAATGGTAATAAGTACCTCGTACACGTCTACAAAACGTATTAAGGTGGTTAATCGGTAAATTCTTCTAAACTTTGATCCGCGATTCGTCTCTCTATACGGAGAAAAAGAAAATATGAAACTAGCTCGGTCTCAAGCGTTTCGTGCTTCACACACACACACACGAATATACAATGGATCCTTCGCGCGTGTTCCCGTCCAATTTTCCCGTGAATCCACTACTTTGCCTCCCTGTTTTCCCTCTTTTTCTCTTTTATCTTTAAATCCCGAAACCACGTCGTTTCAATCGAGAGAATAAACTAGCACAGCAGCCAGGCGCGCTTCTGCTTTAGTTCCGCGCGTGATGTCTAGTCAAATGAATGGAACTTACGTTTGTTTGCATTGATTACTACTTCCCGAGTAAATATTTGAAGTTGATGGAACCCGATTGAAAGTTTGGCCCAGGCAACTGCCGCTCGCGTTTCCACTTGTAACGGATTTCTTGCCATGATGTACCTGATTATTTATAATCAACATAGTCGTAATGTTAAATTTCCCTTTCCACTCGAGAGATGCCATTTGATAAAATTTCGAAGCTCGATATTAATTAATATATTAAATTTAAGATAATGTAACAATGTGGGAGGTATTGAAATCAAATAATTCTACGTGTTAATTATTATACGATTTGTTATGTACTGCTCAAAAAAATATTGTCAGCTCTATATAATAGACAATTTTTGAACTCCTATCCTTTTTTAGCCAAAATATCGTCGAGTGCAAAAGGTTAAAACTAGAACTTTGAAACCAGACAAAACTAAGAGTTTTAGATTTTTATTTTTGGAGATGCAGAAGGCATACAGGTATCTCCAATTTATCTATTCGAGTAGAAATACAATATGTGTATGTGGTTGTCTTCATTATACGACTTTAATTAATACAACTTTGAAAAGTTAGGCAATTGTTAAATACAAATTGAGCCTCATGCAGTTCTTTGTATTTAATTTTGGTGATGAAGGTATGTTACTGCAAAATAATTTTGGTAAATGGTAATTTATCATGGTTTAAGTACAAAGGATATAAAAGGACAATATTTTTGTTGATCTTATGATTTTGATATTGTTTGATAGTTAGGAGGGACTATTTTAATACGACATTGGTTCTCTCTAAAGACCGAAAAATAGGATTTATTATGCTTCGTGGTCTTTGCATGGTATCGAATATGTATGAGGAAAAATGGAAGAAAAATGGGAAATTGGTAGAGAAATATTAAAAGAAAGTTTGGTGAGGTATTTTCAGTATTCACGAGAATTTTTCGTAAATTTTGAAACGTATAACATAGCGAGCGAGACGGAAATTTTAAAATAAATTTTTAAAAATATTTGTTACCATTTTCGGGGCTTTATTCGCGTGTAAACGATGAAATTCCAATTTATTTTTTCGCAGACATTCGTGTCTGTTTATTTAGCAATCATGCAATAGTAACCATTTCATTTGACTGAACACTTCTGTCGAACGCTGCTTTCAGCAGTCAAAATTTGTAACTGCTGCTGTACATAAATCTAAAACTCGTGGATCGATCAATAATACATCGTTCCAATTGAAAAATGTCACTACTATGTTACATGTTAAAACAAATATAATAAAAACAGGTCAGTGCAGGAATCAACCAGTGATTAAAATCATGAAAAATTATTATTCTTCCATTTCATAATATGCGATACTAAATAATCAAAGATATTAAATCAAATTTCCATCGATATTAGACCCGTAATCTGAATTGAAATTTTGAGAAATTTCTAAACCTTAAATTAATTTTAAATTCTAAGAAACGTTTATATTTTATTTAAATTTGAAATTAATTTGAAGCTGAAAGAAATTTCTGAATTAAAAATTAATTTTAGATTAAAAGAAATATCTATCTTTGAAATAAACTTTAAAAGAAATATCTAACTTAGAAATAAACTTTAAAAGAAATAACTAACTTTGAAATAAACTTTAAAACAAAAGAAAATTTCGAAATTAGGAATAAATTGTATATTAGAGAAAATTTCGAAGTTTGAAATTAATTTGAAATTTGAAGAATTTTTCGAAAAATTGCTGCGCGTTGAAAGAAATCCATGTATCGTGGCTTATTGCTTGCTCAAGCTGCGTTTTCATGTGCACGGCTACGTGTAACATCCTCTTAAAACACAATGAATCTCGCACGATTCGCGCTTTGTGTGCTTCACGCTACCTACCTATGTAAATTAACGTTTATAAAAGGTCGCATAACCAACGGGATAATTGGGTAAATCGCATTGCGTTTTACAGAATCGTTATCGCGTAATAATACTCACATTCATCTTGTACAAGTACATATACATATATGTGTCTATAAATATATGCACTGCCACTTCCGGTCGTCTTCGCGCTGTCCATGGACGTCGAATGAAAGTAAGAGAAATCGATATACACTAGATCAATGATCTAAATATTGCCTGACCTAGTCTGATTATACTCCATAATTCATAATAAAATTTTGATAACTACATATTATTCGAAATTTATGTGAAAACTGTACAAAGTCTTGCAATTAAAAATTGAAACGATTCAAAATTTTATCTATATAATCCCTGTACCAATTTTCATCGTGAGTATGCATTTCATGTACCTTTGATATATACCTAAATATCTTCATAATATGAAATACAGGACTTCACGAACGAAAATTGTATCATTTTCATCATTGTGAGGTATATAAATTCATTATTGCAGAAATTAACACTTTGCACTCGAAGATTTTTTGCTAAAGAAGAGCAGAAATTCAAAGATTTTCTACTAAAAAATTGAAGATACTATTTTAAAAATAACTCTACTAAATTAAAGTAATAAATAAAGAATTGTATAATAATAGAATTGTAGAATTATTTGATTTCAATACTTCGCACAATATTAAATTTGATATATTAATTAATATCGATTTTCCAAATTTTATGAAATGGTGACTGAAGTTCATCTCTCGAGTGCAAAGGGTTAATATACCTTCCTTAATCCAATATTCACTTATTAAAAATTCGAACGTTTCAAAGTAAATTGCAAAATAATATTTAAATTTATCGATATTTAAGAGCAATTTAATTCATTGTGACAAATAATATCGAAATTTAATAATCGCATAATTTTCAATAATTATGAATTCTAGGTAACATCTTCGTAATCTCAGTTGCAACATTCCCTTTCTAAAAATTATCTTCAAAAATCACATTCCCTATAAAATATTATAAATTTCTTCGCTTCAATGGAGTCGACTTCGAAGCCTCCCTTATTTACCCTATTTATTACTCTTATAGGATAAAAAGTCCTTATGGAGTGACAAACTCGTGTACTATTTTACAGAGAAATATCTTTCGAGGAACTATCACTGGATCATTTGTTACAATTACACTGGCATCTCAGCTCCGAGACCTGGATTTTTTAACCAATCTGAACGCGTGCTGTTCGCACGTCGAGCCTAGATACAAAGCGAAATGTCAGTGAAATGAAAGCTAAAGACCGAGTACAAAATGAACGTCGATCAAGCGAAACACACGTAACGAGCCGAGCTCGATAAGGAAACCGATCCTTTTGACTTTAACCCAACGTCCGAGTCCTGCGCGAACGGCGAACGGCCATAACCGTGCGTATATAATAATACTAAAGTCTTAAGAAGCATTCCATTTACGTATCCCTATTGTATCAACGACACGTTATTCTCCGCGTTATCATTAATCTTCTCCTATATCGTATAAAGTAATGCACTCGCTCGAACGATAAATTATCATACTTACAATAAGTCAACAGTGGAAAAAAAAAGGGAAAAAAAATATATATAAAACGATTGCATAATCACACCGCGTTAAGTCTCATTTGGCCAACGAATTGCACGCTTTCAAAGAAAACCGCTATGCATATCACCATTCGCGTGTCGATCCTCCACAAAAAGTACTGTCATTTCGATCTCTGCGCTATTGTTCATCCACGTTTCGTGCTGTTATCTGATCACACTGGTTGTACTGTATTGTAATTTCTCGCTTCCTCGTCGTTCGAGGTGTTCAATTTATTGGCGGGAAAAAATCGTGATGGAAGTCGGGTTAGATATTAGAATAGAACGCGATAAACTTGTGTGTCGAAGTGGTCCAGTTGCTCCAGCGAAAATTAGCCTTTTTATGACCGAATGCTCTGTGGACAGCAGTGGAAATATTTGTACCTGGTCAATATTGCTATCTGATTACGCGATTAAATTTATCTACCGTGGTTTCTCGCTTCCTCGTTGCTGGAGATGTTAGTCAAAAAATGGGAACCGTGATTGGAATGAATTTAAATATTGACGTGCATCTGGGCAAATTTAAATATCGAAGTAGTTCAATTGCTTCTGTGTTCGATATTAGTCTTCTAATTCGTAAATGCACGTTTATCTAGAGTGTCTAGAGGTATTCTAGCTCAGCCAAGATTTAGTCAAGATTTTTATACAAAGACATATTACCTACAAAGACATGAACCCCATCTATATCATCTAACTTCCTACTCCTCAAAAATTTTCCAGTCAACACTCAGCATTCCAAGCATGAAAACCAAACCCACTAAATATACCAACAATAATCCCATTTCCTCTAAAATAAAAATAAAATAAAAGAAAAAAAAAGAAAAAATAGGAAATACAATATTAAATTCATTTTAAAAACATCCACCATCGCTTTAACAACCATGTTTCAAATAATTATTTGAGTTCCATCCACTGTATTAACAACAAAGAATAATAAAACTGTAATCATAAATATCTCGAAAAATACTGAGCCCTTATAATGATATATTTCCTTGAACTGGATGACTAAATCTACAAATCTGCAAAGTTTCAATTAAATCTGTGACTCGAAGGACTTACACTCTCCCTGTTAGTTTTCCCCTGGTTAGTTAACATTTTTGTCCAATAGCAATCCCGTTCACTAAAAATTAATTTGAAAAATCTCAATGCACCAAGCGATTGATCTAATTTGACTGCGATTTGCATTAAAGCTACTTGAATAGGAATAATAACTTAAACTTGTTTGAGCTTGACATACAAAGCATTAGGTTACTCATAACGTGTCGCGTTATTCTGTTAAGCGTTATAAATCGTTACTCTCCTAGTTGGTGACCATCCAACGCTCGGAAGTCAAAGCAAACTCGAGTTGCCAAGTTTCCGTTTGCGAATTTTCATTGGACGACACCGAGTACCCCTAACTTTTTGACAGCCACTGATCATTTCAGGAACCTCAAACAGGTCACTCCGAACTGAGAAACTCTGAGCATTGAAGCAAATTTATCGTATATAGCTAGAAAGGAATGCCTCCATGATCGTCAGGACCGAGAAAGAGGAAGATTTATCGAGAAGACTATGTCTCGAGCAGTCGGCCATCTTGGTCCAGAAATATTAATCACCGAGACGTTAATCGCGCAATGATATCATTACGAGCTTTCGCAACGTGCAGTCGCGGGGTATTTTCGGCGCAAATCTACGTGATTCAATGGCGAACGCGATCTCAGCAGAAACGCGTCTGATTCTGGCGAACGTGCCAAAAAGAAGTTGACGAAACTAGATCCGTCCTTTAACTCGATCTGCCACACGTGTCAGAAACTTTCTGCTATTCGCTACGCTCGACATATTTCAAATCGACCAGCAACTTTACACGCGTCGATGGAAAACCGGCCTTCCATGACTATCGCGGCCATGTCGCCGGTTTCTGTCACGATCCGAAGCTACGCCTATGTATGGCGGGAATTTTTTAAATATCCAATCTTTAGTTCCCTATTTCGATTTAGTTTTTCCTCATCTTCGGCTGTCGATGGAACTTGGCTTGGGGAAACAATTTTTAGGACGTGACTGTACGTTGTGTTTTGGAATTTTGGGATGACTTTTGTTTTATGTTTGAAATTTGCGTAAGGATATGGATTAAGCAACAACGAAGTTTGGTACTACAACACGGTTTCACTATAACACGATTTATAAATTGCGGGAACCTTCTTACAACATGGTATCCTATAACACGGTTTCGGTTTAACACGATAAGAAAATTGCAAAAACTTTTGTACAACACTGTACTTCTACATGAACAGTGATGACGAAGAAATTTATTAAATTAAAGTTGCGTTAAATTGAAATAATATTTTTGTTTTGTATATACGTTTATATTTTTAATAAAAATTAAGTTGTTTATGTAGAATTAAAAGAAAATTTGTTTTTAATAAATTTTCGAAACGCAACCCCCCTTTTTGTACTGGCTCCGAATCTCATATATGGTTTCACACAATACGGAATTTTCTAGGAACCTATCTACCGTGTTATAGGGTATACAGGGTTACCTGTATTTGGTTTTTAGTAGGTTTCTGTCTTTTATTTTTGTTTGGGGTTGCTTTTGTAATGTACAAATTTTTTGGAAGGAAGGATTAGAAAATAGTGAAATTAGGTTTCAACAAGTTTCTCAGATTTAAAGAGTTCTGTCTCTTCGGTTCATTTTCTCCAAAAATGTTAAAATACTCAACAAAGTATTAAAAATATTCTACACTGCTCTCTCATAGATTAAAAGTATCGTATAGAAAATTCTTTAATATTTTATTTGAATTTTTAACTTTTTAAGGAAATATTGGCAACTATGGTGAAATGATAGTTTCAAGAATCGAATACCCTTTAACCCTCTGCATTCGAGAGGCGACCCTCAGTCGCCATTTTAATCCGATTCTAAAGATCGATGTTAATTAATATATCAAATTTAAAATTATTCAACGATTCGTGGAATGTCGAAATAAAATAATTCTACGTCTTAATTCGTATACGATTTCTTATTTACTGTTTTGAAAATATCATTGATTTTCTGACAGAAAGTCTTTCATTTTACTATTTTTCTGTAACGAAAAAGTCGTCGAGTGCAAAGGGTTAAATCACTATAATATATTTATCTTTCATAAATCAATATTTCCACATCTTAACATGGAAAGAGAATATTACAATTTTCTTTTAACTTTATTAATATTCGTGTATTCATATTTTTCGAATCTATCTTTATTGCATCTTATCACGATGTCATTGCACTAATAACAACCAACCTATGTAAATATAGTGGCTCATGAAAGAATATATTCGTCAAGTTCTCTGCTTTTTAAGTCCCCTTCCATGTTGGTAAATAAAATTCTCTAAATATTGCATAAAAATTAGAGAAGATTGAAAGAAATAGTGAGATTCTATTTCTAATTTTCAGTCGTGTCTTCAACTTTAAAACGGTTGGAGAACACTCGTCCACTTTGAGGCAACGTTCGAAATGATAGTACTTTTCACGACACCCGGATACTAAATGTCTGTTAAATTGATCAGCTGAACACGTATACGCAACACAAACAGCGCAACAAGTATATTATTTCGCCACTACTCTACCACGTAAATTACTTCCACCTTTACGTTATAATTACACAATATACGCAGGATAATGGGGTTATACACGCGCGGTTCCTGCGATACGCTATGTTCGCCAAAAAACAACGTTCTCCTAATGCAAGGACGCGCAAGGAAGGTTGCGACAATAACAGAGCTAAGAGCTGTTTGCCGTTTCGTTTAACACTCACGACTAAGTCGGTCGGAGAACGGAAACTAACCGTGCTAAAAGGGCCCAACGAAAGAACAGATTTTATCCTGTGCCAAAGGGGTGGCTCGAGGTGTCTCTTAGAATTTTTTAATTTAATTTCCCTTCTGAATTTTTAAGACGATTCTAAATTATTTTCGTGTATGTAGACTTTGGAAATTATTTGAAATTTGAATGAATTAGTGGTTGTTTGTTGTTGAATATTTGTTTATTAGTGAAAGGGTAGTTATTATAAAATTGTGAATCGTGATAGAAATCCTGTTGTGGATGTTAATTAGATTCCAATATTATTTTGGTAATTATTTTTCGAATATTGCTGGTATTTTTATTAGTAATTTGTTACGAAATATTAAATTGTGATGGGGATTATGTATTATGAATATGAGTTAGATTCAAATATAAATATTTTAGAAATAATTAAATAAATAAATTGCTAGTTGCTAGACGTTGAGTATTTTTTAGTGGACCAATTTTTATAAGGGTAGTTTTAATCAAGATAAAAATTGTAATCTAGTGATTTTATCCTGTGCCAAAGGGGTGGCTTAAAGTATCGCTTAGAATTTTTTAATTTAATTTCCCTTCTGAATTTTTAAGACGATTCCAAATTATTTTCGTGTATGTAGACTTTGGAAATTATTTGGTGAATGAATTACTGGTTGTTTGTTGTTGAATATTTTTTTGTTAATGGAACTGTTTATTAGTGAAAGAGTAGTTATTATAAAATTGTGAATCGTGATTAATATTATTTTATTAATCACCAATATTATTAATTACCAATATTATTTGGGAAAATATTAGGCGAATAAATTGCTGGTATTTTTATTAGTAATTTGTTACAAAATAAATTGTGATGGGGATTATATATTATGATTATGAATTAGATTCAAATATAATTATTTTAGAAATAATTAAATAAATTGCTGGGTGCTAGACATTGAGTATTTTTTAGTGGACCAATTTTGATAAGGGTGGTTTTAATGAAGTTAAAAATTGTGATCTAATTATAATTTCAAATACTAATTAAACATAAATATTATCTGGAACCCTTCTGAATTTTTAAGACGATTCTAAATTATTTTCGTGTATGTAGACTTTGGAAATTATTTGGTGAATGAATTACTGGTTGTTTGTTGTTGAATATTTTTTTGTTAATGGAACTGTTTATTAGTGAAAGAGTAGTTATTATAAAATTGTGAATCGTGATTAATATTATTTTATTAAGCACCAATATTATTAATTACCAATATTATTTGGGAAAATATTAAGCGAATAAATTGCTGGTATTTTTATTAGTAATTTGTTACAAAATAATAAATTGTGATGGGGATTATATATTATGATTATGAATTAGATTCAAATATAATTATTTTAGAAATAATTAAATAAATTGCTGGGTGCTAGACATTGAGTATTTTTTAGTGGACCAATTTTGATAAGGGTGGTTTTAATGAAGTTAAAAATTGTGATCTAATTATAATTTCAAATACTAATTAAACATAAATATTATCTGGAAAAATATTAGGCGAATAAATTGCTGATCCTTGAATTTCATTTATTAATGAAACTGTTTTGAAATATAGGGGTAGTTGTTATAGGTACAATATCAGTGACATGTTTCGTTATTATCTTTATATTCTGTTTCGTGAAACAAGGGTTTTATTGAATATTTCGAGGCATGAGGGTAATTCAGAAATCAAGCTCCATTGATTTTCCATTGCAATTTTGAAAATGCGAATCGTGCTAATCCTGCTTGAAATTGCTTCCATATCGAAATTCTCGTTATTTACGATTAAACAAATGAATCGTTACTCGTTGAACGTATTTTCATTAATGGAATGATGTTCAAGAGTAGATTACACGCTATTACACTGATCCATCTTTTGTTACTATTACTATCTCTATTTCGTATTTCAAAAGAGAAAAGTTTGGATATCCTCATTACAATTTTGAAAACTTTTCAAAAAATTATTCCAATTGTTTTTAACACGAAATTTTCACGATCTATATTTAAAGCAATAAATCGTTGATTCATTGCTAATCATTAAACACGTATTTTCAATTTTGCAACAGTTTTCTAATCCACAACAACTGTTATCTTGTTTGCTTTTTGTTTCGAGGAATAAATAGTTTATCAAACATTTTGAAATATATATGGTACCGAGCTTTTAGATACTATCAAACATTGCAATATTGAAAAAGTGAATTGCAGTGATTTTAGTTTCAATTGCTCGTAACACGAAACTCTCGATATTCGCAACGATTTTATTATTTATACCTCGACAGTTATACTGTAGTAATATTTCATATATATTTGATCGTTTTTATTAATAATTTAAACAAATCGAAGATTTATCACAAATATTCGATTAACTTCATTTAAAACTTCCAATATTTGCACCATTCTATCCAATCTTTAGAACTTTGTTTACTTTGAACTGTAATTCATACTTTATTTATCAAATTATTTAATTTATTTCTTAAATAAATCAGAATTGTACTTTACTGACGTAAAAGCATAAAACAGTGATTTTAATATCAATTCAAACTATTCTAATATAAAATTCCAATTTTATATTCTATAATTTTTTATTATTCTATAATTTGTCGAATCTGAACTGGATTTCTTCAATATTTCACAACAATCCTCGTCCTACAAAATATTTTCAACCAGATAATTTCATTACATATTTAATCCTCGACCATAATTCTTTCCTAACTAAATCCCTCGATTAAATTTTTATCTGTTACCACGAACACCGATCAATCATCCCCCACAATCGTACTCAACCAACCCAAAGCAAGTCGATCCTGCCGAAAAATCGCTTCAAAGATCACCATTACGAAAACCTGCCAAAAATCGATAAAAAATTCGATTTCACCGATTCCCCGGTCTGCAATTTTATTCGAAAGAGTAGCACGAAATTTTTCACCGCGGAAACGTAACGTTACGCAAGAAATACCGATCAGGAGCGAAGCCACAAATCGCGTCGGCGCTTTTTGTTCCATGGCCTCGTCGAGGGGGCCGTAAATCTAGCGAAGCCCCATTATCCGAAAACACGTAAAATAAGTCGGACAAAATGATGCAAGAAACGACGAGGAGGAAGGACGTGGAGTAAATCCTGAAGGGAAAGACGGCTCCCGACCGTGGGCTAATGCGCTTGACCGAAAAATCTGCTTGTAACCCCCGCGATAACTCTAAATCCTTCCGGGAGAGAACGGAACATTCGCTGGTCGCCATCTGTCCAACGTTATTGGGTATATCGAGAGAGGAGAGTGGCTTAAACGGACGAAATTTCGCAGAAATCTCCCTTTTCCCTTCGTGGCACCTGGCAAACCATTTGGAAACACGCGATTATCCTTTGCTTCGCAGATTCCACGGCTTAAGATCGTTCACCGATGTTGTTACGTTGCCTTGACAATTACGTTCTTGGCGATTTGCTGGAGGTTTCGTGTGATTGGTGAGATTGGTGCAGGTATGAGGATTATTTGTGACGATGTAGCAGGTTTGATTTTGATCGAATGGGTTTAGGATTGTTGGTTTGTTAATATTTTTGGGTTAGACTGAGTTGAATTTGTATTTCGTTTTTTGTTTATTGTTATTGTATATTTATTATTTTTATAGGTGCGAATGGGTGTATTTTTGGGAAATAATAATAAATATTAACTATCTTCCAATTATTATTTAATTTAATTCTACTTGGACAATTTAATATAATTGTGTTTACAACAATTCAGTATTATTTTTGAGATCGATTTTTTACATTTTGGGAAAAAATGAATAAAATTCGTGAATTAGTTATTTATTCCTAGAAATGCTTCGATAAATTGTTACTGACTATCTTCCAATTATTATTTGATTTAAATATTATTTAGAAGACATCGAGTACATAGCTTTTACATTATTCTCTGGTTATTTCGTTTTTACGAATTTTTCTTTGAAAAAAGTTAACGAAATTTGCGTATCAATTATTTATATCAAAAGATTCTTTGATACCAATCATCTTTCAACTGTTATTTAATTTGTATTCATTCCAATGCTGTGTTCCACAATTATACTTTCTGCAAAATTATTTTTGGCAATGATAAATTATCCAGGAATATATTTCAGAGATATATTTCATTACATCACCTACGGTCTCTCGCGAGGCAGTGTTAAAATCTGTTCTTCTGTTTAGGCTCAAAAGAAACGTATGGAAAAGACTTAATTTAGCTAAGACGCTACGAAGCGTCGCGGTGAAACCTCGTCGAGATTCGGGTGGGAAACGACGACGATGACTTTTAGAAACTACGTTTTAAACTATACAGTACAATAAAATACGAGGCGTGGGGTTTCTGGTTTTGGAACGAAGCGATTAATACCTGAACAATCCTCACATTTCGCTGCGGCTTGTATCTGCGGGGAAAAAGTTAAGCAGATGGTTACTTCCTGTTATTTTCAGCACATGCGCGTGAACAGATTTAATTTAGGGTTAATGTAATCTAACTTGAAATAACTGTGACTCGAAATAAATTACTCTGTAATTTCTTGTTTGCAAAACACTCTCGTCGCGCGAACTTCATTTGCTCGAAAATATTCCATTGATCACTGTTTTACTATTAGTATACGAAAATTGACGAGCAAATAATTCGAGAATCACGTTAATGCAAAATATGATTTATAATAAAAAGATTTATAAGAAAGAATTAATTTCAAAAGCAAAATTTAAACAGCATCTTGAAGTTCATAGAAGTCATAAAGAATAAATCGATAAATTGAAATATAAATACTAATAAAATTTAATTATTAACATTTTTTAAGTTAGAAATTAATCGAGTCAGATTAAAAATTAATTAAAATTTTACTCGAATATCTAATAAAATTTCTATACACCATGATCAATTACGAAAATCCATGTTTAAAAGGATCAAAGTTAGGTTAGTCCAGGGTTTCTTAACAGGGACCATATGGCACCCCAGAGGGCTCGACACCGAATTTTTGGATGTCACGTGGAAAAACGAAAGATTTATTAGGTCTCGTAAGACCACGGTACAAATATCAATATAATTTCTCATAAATTCAAACTTTTGGTAGATACGAAGAAACTAGGGATGAGAGACCATAAAGTATACAGATATCTAAAGGAAAACCACAAGCTAAACGAGGTTAAGAAACCCTGGTCTATTGAATTAATCCTTTGCACTTGTGAAAACGATATAAATTCATTGAAATAGCAACTCGTAGCTTTCCTGTTATATAAAGTTAATAACATTTTCAGCAAGTAGTGTACCCCTTTATTTGTGTCTTTTATACGTTATTTGAAATTTAATATCCACTATCGATCCTCCGAATTTTTCCAAGTGGCGACCGAGGGTGGTCTCTCGAGTGCAAAGGTTTAAGACCGAAACCTAACCCAAAGCCAACCCGTCCCAATTAAATTCATCACTAACCTGAGCAGCAGTTTCTCGGTGCTCGAAAGCTCGTGAGTCAGCTTGCAGCCCCTCTTGTTGCCCACTGTGGAAATCCACTCGCTGCTCGAGAACGTGTTCTTTCAGCGTCAGTCTATCGGGAGCCCTCTTCTCTTCTATCAAGTCCTCGGTCTGACCCGCGGGACTCCCCGCGGAGCCATTTTCGTCTGGACATCTCGCACCGATCACAGTGAAACCACCTTGAAATTTCACAGACTTCTTTCGTTTCGCCTTGCCAGGACGCGTGTTCGAGTCACTGGGAGACATCGCGGGCGACACGTGCGTCAGCGCCATCTTCGCTTCCACGCGACCGTCCGCTGCGCCATCTGCAACGCTATCGTCGAGTTCGCTCGAATCCTCCGTTCGAGACTTCTCCACGGTCGTCGGACTCTTCACGTCCATCCTGGTCAAGCCGATAGACCTTCTAGAATCTTTGTCAGCGATTGGCAAGTGACGATTGTCCTTCCTCTGCCCGTCGAAGGACCTAGCCTCGTTGGCCCTCGCTTCCAGGCCTCTACGGATGCTGTACACCGACCCGTGTTCCGGCACCCGGTCCCTATCTACTCTATCGTTAGTTTTAGAATCTTTGTCGGTCGTCGCCTCGCGTCGAATCTCGTAGTATTTAATGAAGCTCCTAACTCTACCCGGGGTTATCGTTACAGTGTCGCGGGATTGGTCATCACTTACAGCTACGGGTGTTACGGCCCTGTTATTGTCATTATTATTACAATGGGGTCGAGAAATCCTCCTAGCTATGGCACTCTTGTCGCCGCTACCCGTCCTCATGCTTAAGTCTAACTGTCGCGCGATCGCGCCACGATTATGCGACTCGTCTTTCGCGTCAGTCTTTTCGCTGCAGACTGCCTTCTGCAGACATTCCAAGGAGCTCTCTGTCGCTCCTCTGCTGCTCACGTCGTCAGACACTTTTTCGACAGCGTCACGTTGCGTCCACTCGACGTGAAGCTTGGTCACGTTCCTCGTTGGTGCTGAATGATCCTCGTTCTTGGTTCCCTCGTCTCTCTTTAGGCCTGTCTCTGGCATGTCTTCGTCGCGATCTGATGAAGCCTCGCGGTTCTTGGGGGTTTCGTGAAAATTAATGGGTTCTATGTTAGTCGTAGCGCTGATCGAGGAGCTGACACAGGGTTTTTCTGATGATTCGTTGCACTTATTCCTTTCCTGGTCCTGGATCTTTCTCGTCGTCAGAGAAGCAGCATACTGCCACTGGCTAGCCATAGAAGCTTTGGGATTTAGATGTAACGTTTCGTTGGTCTCCTTCGTCTTCTTCGTAGTCTCCATTGATGAATCGCTGTTACGTACTCTGAAGCTTCTGTCGTGACTGTCTGACCGTAATTCGATTTCTTCCTTGCCGTTTTTCTCGTGAGAGGAGATTGTTACCTCTATATGATCTTCTAGGATATGCCTCTTCTCGCTGTTCACCGGTTTCAATCTAATGTTGCTAAAATTGACGAGCAACTCGTTCAGCACATCGCACTTTACCTCACCAGCGCTTTTCTTGCTCGTTTCAGTTACCTTCTTGGGTATCGTCGAGCTCGGTAAAGTGGATTCGATCCTTTTCAACGACTCTTTCGACTCTTGCAAAATCCTCTGGATCTCCGAATCCATTTTGATCGACTCGTTCAACCGAGTTACAAGCGTGTTCTCTCTTCTGTCCTTCGATTCTTCCTGCGTTACCGATGATTTTGGATGAGCAGCGATGATTCTGCAGCTGGTCCACGTCTGATCTGTGTCGTCCGATAGCATATTTTCCAGGAAAGAGTTTCGTCGAATGCTAACTGGTACACTGATATTTCCTTTCGTCTCGAGGAATTCGTCGTCTAAGAAATTACTCTGCGTCTTTGGGGGTAATTTTGGAATCATTGGAATATCTGGTACCTCGTCTTCCTCGTCTTCTCTGGTTAAGTGTGGGGATTTTCTTAAATCTACATTCAAAGGAGTATCGCAAGTGGCCAAATTATCGTCTTTCACGTCGGAATCCTGACTCTGGTTATCGGAATCACTCGCCAAGAAATCGCAATGATTCGTCAAGTTTCGCAAAGATTCGTTCACGAAGAGCTTCCTGCGGTACTCACCCGTGGATTTATCGAATGAACGGACCTCTGTTTCCTGTTGCTCGTCAATACCCTCGTCTCCTTCAGCTGACGACGTTGTTTCGCTAATTTTAGTCTCTATTTTATTGGATACTAAATGTTCCTTCGTAAGGCTACTCTCTACTTCATTTGTTATCAATTCTTCGTCGCAGACATTTGTCTTATTTATTGTCGATTTTTGCTCACTAGCCTGTATCCACTCTTCTTCACGAATCATTGGACTTTGCTCAATAAAATTGCCGTTTACCTTATTCCTGATTAACTCGTAGATGTCATCGTCTATCCTGTTCTTGGCTTCTGAAATAAGCTCACTGCTCGTGACATTGTTTACATGCTCACAGGTTTCATTGGTCGAATCCCTTTCGTCTACAGATTCTTTATTGTCTTCCACGTTATTTGGAACAGTGTCCCACGCAAAACCGTTATCCTCAGGCGGCCTATTCCAGCAATCGTCCCTGATCCCAGCGAACACAGAACGGCACTCGGTTTTCGACTTGATTAAACTCAACTCCGCTTTGCTGACGTCCGCGATTTTCAATTTTCTCAGCGTCCACGCCGAATGAAACGACTCGTCCGGCGAATCGAATCCGGTCGAATCGCGGCTCGAATTGTTCGAATTAACACGATCGTCCTCTGATCCCTTATCTATCGTCTCGATAAAGCTCGTCGCGTTCTCCAAGGAACACCATTCGACCGAACCGTTCCGTGTCTTCAAAATCGAGCTAAAGGGTACGTCACCGAACTCGTCGGGTTCTTCCTTACACCCTTGCCCTCCGCCAAAAACCTCGCTCGTGTCTCTGCAATCCGTATTGTCCGTGATGTCAGTCAATTGCACGGAAGAGCCACGGTTCCAGCTGACCTCCTCTTCTTTCTTCGGAGGATCGATACTCTGCAAGCTGTCACAGACGACATCGTTGTCCAGTTCATGGTCTGGAGTCGGGGAGCGAGATGACTCGATCACGAATCTCACCTTGGTCAACCGAGGCACAGTGGGTTCCTCCTCGTAGCTGTCATAGCACATCGGGCCAGCCGATCGCCTGACGTTTACCTTGTTGCTCCTATCCATGTAATCCTCGAAGATGAAACGATCAGGCTCCTCGAGATTCTCGATGAAGTGATCCGCGAATGTGGTTGACCACCTGTCCAAACACTTGCCGAACGGCAGGTTGGTCGTGGTGACGCGGAAGCAGAGCTCGTTCTCGTCGTCGTCCAGTGACTTCTCGAAGAATTTGCGGAAGGAATTGCGAAAGGATTTTCGAAAGGAATCCTGGATAGTGCTGGCATATTCCTGTTTACTGTCCGTGTCATCCTCGTGTTGTAGAGTGTTGGACATCACGTTCTGGAAGTCGTGCAAGGTGAAGAACAGAGGAGGGTACTTGTTGGTCTCTTTCCTTGCATAAGTCTCGAAGAGAAACGGACGTTCTTGCGGCGAGCTCGTGACACGGCTTGGACCGCACCTGTCGTCCGAATCATCCTCGTCGTTGCTGGTCCTCCCGTTTCGCACCGAGTCAGCATCCTCGAGCTGCACAGACGACTGAGTCTCTCCCGTCTCGCTGGAACTTAGGCTATTTAGCGTTTCTTCCGCATCGTCGGCTGTCGGCGCGTTCAACGTCGTTCCTTCTGGCTGATCTCTGGCGACGTGAGATCTGATCCTACGGATTGCTCGCGGCGGCAGCGGCGGCGGCTGTGGCGCCAAGCGTTTTCTGTCTGACTTCCTCAGACGCGTCGGTGACATCCCTTCCGGAGATCTTGCAATTGCCGCGGGCTTCGCTTTGCGCTTCTTCCGTCTCGGTGGGACTGGCGGTGTGCTGCTGGCAGATTCTGCGCCTGAAACAACGATTGATCGAGCGTTGGTGTGCATCGCACTGGCGAATGTCGATGAAGTCGTGACTCTATCGTCCTGTCCTCACGCGGCCTGTCACTTTCGTCAGTCTCGAGCTTCGATTTTGTCGCACGGCTCGGTAAACGTATCCAAGTAGACTGTTCACTCGGTAATATCGATAATGGGAGAGAGAGACGTTTCGTTTTAGAAACCTGGGAACGATCGTGGGATTCGCGTTTTGGCACTGTTTCGATACGTAGAGCACGATTCGCGGATGTTTTCGAGGAAAATTCGGAATATAGAAGCGCGTGGCTAACCACGATGTTAGACCGTCCGAGGGATACTAAAGGTGATTCCCTAGAAATGACAGACTCCTCTGCCCCTCTCTTTACCGCCAAGTCAATAACAGTGATTCACTAATGCTGCCAAGTTTAAATTTCCTATTGAATGAAAGAAGACCCTGATGAGACGACAAGCGAAATTCTAAAATCGATCTAGCTTCCGGATGTGACAGGGTGACAGATATCGTGTTCGCGTCTGGTAAGATCGTTTCTTGGGTTAACGTGTCACTGGCTCCATATATTCCTCGATACGTAGAATCGAATTTTTTTTTTATTTTACTGTCAATGATGAGATGTTCCTGTACTAAATATTGAAACTGAATTCTTTTTTAAGGTATTTTAATATATACTAACATAAAATGTTTGACACTTTCTTTTTACACTTTTAGTGATTAAATCTCATTTCCTGTTTTCATTCATATGCAAATTACCGAGTTTAAAGATCCGTGACAAATGAAGTGAGAGAATTAAAAAGTGAACTTAACGGAAAATGTTTTTAATTAACGTGATGAGCTTAATTTAACGAGTTAGGGTCGGAAGCTAATATTTGTAGTCACTTTATCGTCGTGGGTAATTTTTAAGATTAGGGTACCGTGCTTTTTCTTTTTGGCCTCTAAGATCAGTTTGATGAACCGCGCTAAGTAAATCGAAAAAAATCGTAAATTAAGTCTCATCGGTGGAAGATCGTTGTCCAAGATAGAACTCTAATCTTCCTTTGCCAGATAAAGGACAAGACTGACGTGACAGTTCGTATTAAACGCGCAAATAGAAAGAGCAGCAAATGGTGCCGCCTGGAACTCTGAGCAAGGCTTCGTCCGTTAAATGGATAAAAACAATTCGATTAGGTTACGTAGTCGATGCAGCCACGTTCGACATAATGGACATAATGGCCTTAATGGTATTTTCTATAGGATTTTGTACGTACAAGCACCTACTACGTTGATTGGAGAATCGAAATTTAAAGGCCAAGCGAAAGGTCATCCCTGAAAATTGCCAATATTCCTCTCAGGTATTCCGTATTAAATATGCGATTATTTGCTTATAAGTGAAAGCTACATTCTGTTCTAATACCTTATATATTTTCTCAAAAATTTTAATCTTCCTCTGCCTTCCAATTTTTATATGAAAAATTTAATAAAGCTGTGAAAACAAAGTGCATTTTATTTGTGAGGAAGATCAAGTCTCGCAATTAATAATTTATGTCAAAATTTGTAAAAATAACTTAGATTTAAAAGGTACTTCCTTATTGAAAAATTATCCTGCAAGAGTTTCAACTGGAAGATTTTAGGGAGACCTCTACCTTGCAATTTTAATATGAATATTGAAAACATATTACAGAAAACTGTAAAACCAAAATGCATTATACTTGTGAAGAAGATCAAGTCTCACTATTAATAATTTATGTCAGAATTTGTAAAAATAACTTAGATTTGAAAGGTATCTTCCTTATTGAAAAATTATCCTGCAAGAGTTTCAACTATCATGTTTGGATTCGTGAGAAATTCACATATGAAGCACACCTAAGTAACTGCTATAAATATATAGAATAATTAGACATTCAAAACGACTAATATTTCCAACACAGCTTTGTACGCTTATTTAAATTAATTAATTGAATCACTGTTAACTTTCCTTCTCTCATGCACTCAATCATACACTCAATTATCCATTTGATGTCTCCTTATGAACATGTTCAAGCCACATAAAATATGTTCACATCTTTTCTATAGAGTATACAGTATGCATACTTTTAAAAAGTATGTCGTACCACTTGAATTGAATGTGTGGTACTGTTCTCAGTTGAATGTTTGAACAATGCGTTTGAACTAATGACACGTAACCATTTCATCACACCCAAGTATTAAAAGTACGGGAACAAAGGCAGCGTTTGAATAAAAGTGCGTTTGTAGGGTAACTACTAACTTGTTTATCGACGATTAAATAAAAACTTGGCGACTTGTTCTGCTGACGTCGAAGTCCTCTATACTGAGCAGCATACTGGCGGACTTAAGTGCACCATTATCGACGAGATCGGCCATGTATAGGCTGTTTGCATTGTGATTACCCATTGCGCTCGATGCAGCACTGCTATATGCGCTCGAGGTGTTTTGCACGGATGCAACGTCGGTGGTCCTTTGAACGAGCCATTTGTTTGTCATGCTCGACGTATCCGCTTCCGAGGACATGTCGAATCTGATGTCGCTGAAATCAATGAACGCGTATTTTTAAAGTTCGCTTGGAAAATCAATAAGCACATTGTCAAATGAGGTACTGTAAAGTTATTCTTTTATATCACATTGACACCCTTTCTAGGTCTGGTTGATCTAGTTCAGTTCCATACTGGTAATTAGAACTTGTTTCAATGTTTGATTCAGTAAAATAAGCTTTTTATCGCATTTTATAATAAGATTTTTGCATAATGCATTGTATTTAAATTATATTTTTGGTTTGTATTTTTATGTGATATTTTAAAGATATTTTGAAAGGATTCTATTTAATTTACTTGACTATGCAGTGGACTTCCTGACCAAGCAAAATACAGTCATTTGGTAATTGCAGACACAGGTTTCACTGCATTCTGTTCTATATTATATTTGATAGCGAGTGTCTAGAGGTTGGTACATAATATCTAGAGAATTTCAAATTTCGAGAGGAATTAACATACCTAGAATAACCAACATTCTACTTACAACATTGAGTGCACATTTCTAAAATGATCACACATAATCTTGGAAATGCTTGTGTTATTATCTGCATAACGAAGTAGAGCAACTACGTGTTTGATTTAATTAGAGAAAATATGTTGAATAAATTTGAAGGAATTATTTTCATACAAGATGGTTCCTTTTAATGTGGCATGTTAACTTGTTATATTAATTTGTCTATTTTAATATGACAAAAATCCAATAGTCTCTTAAAGCCAGAGAATTTTGTAAGAACCAACAACACTGCTAATAATATGTTAATTAATACTTTTCAACTATTCTACAGGGTGTCAGAAAATTCATACATAATCCTAAAATAGGATAAACATATAGTTCTGTGTTAATATAAGTTAACCCTCTGTAACTTTATATAAATTAAAAATTAGAATACTGTCTATTCACTAGATTTTTACAAATATTTCAAAAATTATTTTGCATCTCCATTACTGTGCTATTTTTCATTCATTATACCAATGTACTATTGTTAAGTGATCCATTTGTACCAATCACTGGATTCTTCCTTTAAAATTCTTTTATTAACACGTTCCCTGTCAAGCCATTCTTGATTTTAAATTTCAAAAATTGATATTCTGATTTTACAGAATTAAATCTGTCATAAAACACGTTTATGGTATACGTGGCCTGCAGATCAAGTTTAACGTGTATGACAAATGATACACGTTTCACGAAACGTGTTAAAATACAAAAATTTAATCAGTATTACAATTTTTGTTTAATTATATGCAAAGAAAAATTCAGTTACAGTGGGTTAACAGCATATTGAATCTTAAAACAGCCGTTCCATAAAATCCGAAAAATGATGGGACCCATCATGTTCTCCCTTGTTTTCAAATCTACAATTGATAAGATGAGAAGCACATGTGATAAAAATTAAAAGAAAAAATTAAATAGGAAAGAACTTCTTTATACTCACTTTAAATAGTTATTTTCCGCGGGCTGTTCGTGATTCTGCCTAGAGGTAGCGTTTTTCCTCGAGGTAGCCTGAGAGAGGACCAGCTCGATCGTATCAGACGAGCTCTGCAGCATCTTCAGAGCGTCCTCGTACCGCAAGTGCAGTAAATTCTGTCCATTTATCGCGACGATACGGTCACCTGCGAGCAATAAATTTCGTCGAATTAATGCTGACGAGGTGAAAAACGGCGCCACGAGCTTACCTTTGTTCACGTTTCCGGCCATATCGGCCGATCCTCCGACGGATACCGCCTGGACGTAGACGCCACCGTCGTTACCTTCTGTCACTTGCAACCCTATGCTGCCACCGTGGCCTCTCTCCAACTTAATCGTCTGTAGGATTCGTTCTTCAGCGAACGACAATTCCTCGAGACGTGCTGCTAAGGAAACTGACATCGATTCGTCCTCGGTAACGCGAAATGTCTCGTCGTCTGTGCGAATGTCAGCATCTGTTGGATAAAAATTGCACGATTTTTAATATTTTACATTTGATACTTGATATTATAATAATTACTTGCAAATGGAACTTACAAATTTAATTGTATACCTTAGTAAACGTAATTAATTCCAAATAATTATAAATTAATAAATAAATATAGCTTATTTTAATATATTTTAACATCTTTAATCAAATCTTTATTTATATTTTGTTTTGTCTGGTTTTTTGAAGAATTTTCTAATTATTTCTGAGGTATACATTTGGGAAAGTGTAATTGAATAATTGAATTATTTTTAGGGAGTTAGATAATGTGTTAATTATGTAAATATAAATTTGAATTAAATAGTTTATTAATTAAAGTCTCTAATGAAATAAATATGAGTTACTTGGAGCAAGCAGAATTAGGAAATTTTAAATTTAGGTATGAAGTATGAATATTTGTGAATTATTATGAAATTCAGTTTAATTTCGTAGTTAAGAAAAATTGAAATAGAAATGTATTTGAAAATATTTCAACGAGTGACGGTTTTTAAATAAGGTTACTAACTGAGTACGTATGCTTCCGGTAGAGGAGATTCCGTGGATCGGGCAGACAACGACTGAATCGAGGATTCCGTGTCTGATTTTAGCGATAGCGACTCCATGTCGTCGGTAAGAGCGGTGTCTTTCTGCACGAGGCTGCTGTAGATCGCTCGCGTTCCCATTTTCACCCCTAGACGACGTGGTAAACTCGGTGTGCGATAACCGCCAGATTGCCTGGATGTTCCGTAATTCGGTAAACTCGAGGTCTTCATCTGAAACACCAGCAAAAGTATCTCAGTCGTTATCTTAATTCTAATCTCGCAACCTAAAACATACTGCGTTTAAAATAAAAGCGAGAAACAAATATCGATCATAGCTGATAAATAATAGGAAACCTGCTCAATGCACAATTAGACACCCTATATCAAAAATTTAAATCTGTTTTGTAAAATCATTTGCAACATACTTGGAATTGAGTAGTAACAATAATAAAAAATAAAACAAAAATCTTAACAAATGAAGAATCTTTTGAAAGTGGCGTAAGTCCTAATTGAGATGATAAATTTGACACCTTTGGAAACCCAAAAACATTATTCTGCTATGCTATCTGTTACTCATATTTTTAAATTTAACCCTTTGCACTCGACGATTTTTTGGCTATAGAAAAGTAGGCGTTCAAAGATTTCCTGCTATAAAGCTGACGATATTTTTTGAGCAGTAAATAAGAAGTCATGTAGTAATGTACAACACGTAGAATTATTCGATTTTGATACCTCGCACACCGTTACATTATCTTAAATTTGACATATTAATGAATATCGAGCTTCGAAATTTTATCAAATGGCGACTGAAGAGCGCCTCTCGATTAGAACATAAATGGACTTACGCCATTTTCAAAATAAACGGCTCATATATACTGATAATATATACTGATATATCTTGAAGTATGTTATATGTTGATATATTATACATATTATCATATTGCACGATATAGCTACCATATAGGGTAGGGTGTTTTCAAAATTGTGGTTCAATTGGCCAAGTATTGATTCCACTCAATTAATTCATGAATACCTAAGACATCTCTAAAATAAAGCCATAAATGAGACAGGTGACAAAATGTTACTCTTTTCTTTTTCGACTTTGTTATGCATATAAAATCACTACCCCGGATGTACTGTAACTTCAAAGACACCCTGTATAATATGATAAAAATCTCACTGAGATAATAACATTAACACGTTCATCTTTGGACCCAGCGCGATTCGGTTGAGTTTTTCGTAGGGCCCATATCCGACTGTCGGAACGCTAGAACTTTATTGGACTGATGATTTGGATGGGTCCAGTCCCATTGGACATCGCTCGTTAGATATTGGTCAACGAACCCTATTTACAATTTTCCATTTCCACGCAGCAGCATTAGTAAAAAGTATAGTATAATATGTATATTTTTCATATTTTTATGTTGTATATCCTATATTTATATTTCAGTGCTTATTCCATTAAATTCTTTTTAAGAATCCAACTGAAAATTCTATTTAACTTGAAAAAGAAAAGCGTCACCTATATTTGGATGAGGGGCACCCACGGAAGCATACCCATCGCCTAGATATCGGTGACGCGGCAACGAACGTGTTAATGATTTTCAAATTAATAGTCTCTGATGGAAAATTAATGACCGAATGTGAATTGTATAGTATCAACGACACCAAAGCCTAGTGCTCATTTTAAACGACAAAAATTGTTGCCTACATTAGCAAAAACATAACGAGAAGTCGATCTACCTTGTGTAACGACTTCTTCACGTCCGACACGTCCCATACCTCATCTGGAACAGGAAACTCGTTCTTCCTCGAGATCCCAACTTTGTTGATCGCTGCATACAACTCTTCAGGGTTGTCAGGCTTTTCTAACTGATCCACGTCGCCCGATATGATCTTGGGTAGCGAATAACCGCACTCGGTTTCAGTTTCTAGCTCTATTCGCGGACAGTTGTAGATCTTCCCGTCGTTCTTCATTCCCTTCGTGTCCAATGAGAGCGATTCATTTGGAGTCGTTAGA